>NW_020528776.1:550000-780133 GCF_003368295.1 Carassius auratus
GTTCTCATTTGTAAGTCGCTTTGGATAAAAGCATCTGCTAAATGATTAAATGTAAATGTAAATATTTCAACACCTGAGGCACCGCTACAATGAGCTCTATGACCAATGGAAGAAAAAAAAAAAAACCCTGGACACAAGTTTTATTTTATTTTATTAATTTATTTTTTTGCTATATGGCTAGTCATTTTGTTTGACATCTTTACTTAGTGATTATTTTGATTTATGTCTGTTCTAGAGACATGTTACAACTTTTTGATTAAGCTCTCGTTGGTTTTCTTCAGGAAATATTTTTCAAATTTATACTCAATGCATTTATGACTGTAAAACATGTCTGTGTGTGTCAAAATTGTGATTAAAATCGAATTTGCTAAATTTAACAAAAAATCGTGAAAGGTTTTTTTGTCCATATCGCACAGCCCTCGTGAGCAGCACCAAGTTCCTGGGAGTGTATAGTAAAAGCACCTGAGGAGATCATTGGTGTCTCTCTCCCCTCCCTCCAGGACATTTATGGAACCTGTCTCACCCGCAAAGCCCTCTGCATCGCAGGTGATCCCACCCACCCGACACAGAGCTTCTTCAGTCTGCTGCCATCAGGGAGGAGACTGCGCCTTGCCCCACTTCCCTCTTTTTTCTCATGCACCACTGAACTCTAAACCTCAGTCCCCAGCTCCCACTAACACACTGGGACCTGCACCAGACACTTTGTGCAGCATTGGTCTGCTCACTACCTCATTCAGCAGTTAAATGACCTCATCCAACTACCTCTTCTGTCAATTTAAATAAAGAACTGCTCTCTGAGATTTTTGACAATTTAATCAGACTGAATAAGCTCTTTTCCATTAGTCATTATATCTGCACTGTTTGAGTCACTGGTTTGCATTTTATCTGCCATGCTGCTTTACTTATATTTCTTTTTACATAACCTATTTGTATATTTGTATAGTTTGTATTTTATTATCTGTATTTAAGGTATCAGTATGCACAAAGGCCAGATAGTAACGCAATTTCAATTCTCTTATGCATGTATTGTACATGTGGACTTGACACTACACTCATGTTTGGGGTAAAATAAGGTTTTCACCCTAATGAAATAATTTTTACTACAAGCAGAATAAATGATCCCGGCTAATTTAATATTGTCACAGTGTAAACACTAACGCAGTTTGTTCTCCAGTTTAAGGTTTTTCACCAGTGTGAATTATCTGGTGCTGTTTCAGTTGATGATCTGAACTAAAGGTCTTCTCACACTTTAAGCACGCATGAATCTTCACACCACTGTGTCTTTTCTGGTGTACTTTTAAATCATCCAGCCATATAAAGCTCTTTCCACACAAAGTACACAGGTGAGGCTTCTCCTCTGAATGAATTTTTAGGTGCTTCTTCAAGTATGAGGCCCTAGCAAATATTTTACCGCACTGATCACATTTATATCCTCTTTTTTCTGAATGAGACTGCTGATGTACTTTAAGACCGTACGCTTGTGTAAAACTCCTCCCACACTGATCGCATGCATACGGTTTTTCTCCAGTGTGGATACTCTCATGTACCTTTAGATGTCCTGATTGTTTAAATCTCTTTTCACAGTGTGAACACTTGTAAGGTTTTTCTCCAGTGTGGATTCTCTGATGCAGTTTCAGTACGGCAAGAGTAGCAAACGCCTTCCCACAATCAAAGCACACGTGATCCTTCTCACCGCTGTGTGTTTTCTGGTGTAATTTAAGAGCTTCTGCTTGTATAAAACTCTTCCCACATTTGTCACATGTGTATGGTTTCTCTCCAGTATGAGTTTTCATGTGATACGTAACACCTTTCTTGGACAAGAAACTCTTTCCACATTGAGAGCAGCTGAAAGATTTTTTGCCTCTTGTTTGCTGTGAGCAACTCAAAGATTCATCTTCAGTTTCGACTTGATGTTTCTCCTCTGCTTCATTCAGTTCTTTGCTCTCCTCACTCTCTTCCTTCAAGCCTAAAATTAAAATTAATATTCAAAGTTAATTTTTGTTTAAAAAAATAAAAAAAACATGATAGAAATGAGAAAGGAAAGGACATTTGCTACAGTTGTTACACAAAATGATGATTATGTGCATTTCATGCCAATAGTGGACATGCCTATGTGAGCCAGACTCAGTCACATTTCTACAGTAAACTCCAGGGGTCTCATTTATAAACCTTACGTATGCACAAAATGGCATAATATGGGTGATTCTCGCGAATTTAGACTTATGAGGCGTCATGAAACATTTTGATGCTAAAAGTAAATGCTATCAAAATAAAAAGGATACAGCTATAAACATCTCTTCATCTACTATTTTGCACATGATTTCAAATGACATCATAAATAACAACTTCTTTTTTCACATTTCAGGGAAAATTTCTCATTACCGCAACGTGTCCATGACTGGATTTGGGTTTGAGGTGGAATTTTTTATAATAAAAAAATATAAATAATAAAAAGCTTCAGTGCATGTTATACTATAAACATTTACAGTAAATAAACATGTGGTATTTGGTGATCATTGGTAAATGTAGTAAAATTAATAAGGCATATAAATGTGTCCAAGACCAATTTTCTCATCCTCCGCAACAATTTTCAATCATTGTTTAAGTCGTCAAGGAAGTAACATTTTCAAGGAGTTTTGTTGGAAGGGACATAATTGACTGTGACACTCAAGATGGCTAACAGGTAAGCAGTTCTTTTTTTTCTTTTCTCCAGATAAAAGTTAACATTTTGTTTGTCATAGTACCTACACAACTTTTTAGTTCTCATTACCGAAACATGAGTTTGTGAAGTTTAAAAAAATGTTGCCATTAAAATATTTTGATTACTATATACCCCATTATGGTCTAAATATAAAAAGAGGGGGAAAGTTTAGCTAACCCTCATTTAGTTTCCACAGTAAGCAAAAATGTTTAAGGTCGCTCATCCTCAACACCATTATCATTCACCGCAACAATTTAGGGCCTGTTGCGATGGAGATACTAAATGTTTCGGAAATTAGAAACAGACTTATGAAGGAGGAACGTGCACTAAAAATCTTGCTAATTTCAATATAACTTGATATGTGCCTTAAACACTTCTTGAACAGATTGCGTAAACAAAATAGATATTACAACCCCCGCAGCAGGGGTCACTAATTTTTTATTTTTATTAAGTGCTTCCACAATAAACAGTATAGGCCATCTACTATAAATGTAATATTATTTAATATTTTTACTGTAAAACAATGCATCTATATGTCTTTTTTACGAAATGTTACATTCAATCAAGATGGATATTGTATATTTTTTTACAGGCAAGCATCAGTTGAAAAGAAAAGGGCATCAGCGAAAGACAGGCTGGCAAAGCATAGGGAAAAATATACAGTAATCCAGTGTTACTTGATGAGTACAGATGAAAGGAAAGAGAAAGGTCAGGGGACAGGGTGACAAACACACACACACACACACCTACCATTCCTAAATGAAAAATTGTGTGCAATTTTGATCATAATCCAAAGTTTGTATTTATGTCAGTGCTTACTGCATTTCACCTTTCATGATTTTTTTTTTCTTTTTCAGGTATCGGAAATGTAAAGAAAATGGTAAAATTAAGACACCTCAGGACCTCACAAGTAGACCGCATGAGAGAAAAAAAAAATTGGAAGACAAATTCAGCAAAATATTACAGAAAAAAAAGCAAGAGGAATCACTTCTAGATCTAACCCCAACATCCTCATTAGGTGAGACAGAAAATTCCTTTGGAAATGAAGAAAATAACAGACAGGAACTAGACACAAATAAAGATTGGTACAAAGCAGTCGTTCCAGTTGTTTGTTTTAGTTGTTTGACCAACTCATAAATCGAGTTGCTGCTATTCAAGTTCTTCACATTAAATTATTCTCAGAAAAAGTTGTGTGGTTCAATGTCAGGACCAGAGTGTTTTAGCTAAACTAAAATCTTTTTACAAGAGCACATGATGCTGTTACATTTAAATGTTTCTCAAGACCACATGGTGATTTAAACTTACAAACAACATGATTACATAATTTAATTAACAATAAACATAATTTTCCTGTGATGTTATTTTTTTAATGACAGCGAGGAGTGCTATAGGGGCACAATAATTAATCTTTAAACTAAACTACAGACCACATGTTATGAGAAATATTTTAGCGAAAATAATAATCTATGATGCACACTTACTGCGATATCATGACGGACACTGCTGGATTACTGTACAACTACAGCTCCACGGAGGTGTTAATGTCGGGTAAATTCATCTCTACAACATTATCGAAAATTCCACTATATTTGAAAGACATAACTAGGAGAAAACGGTAAGATTCCTTTTTACAACACTTTTGTCAGTGATGAGCCGAATCAGACAATACATTGCAATAAATATGGGCTTAACAGTTTTAACTGAAATAGCTTAAATGTTTATCTTATCAGCAAAACTGCATACATTTAATATGAAATAATTGAAATTCAATTTGGCCAGTGTAAAAGAATGAGATCATCTCAAATATATCTGAGAACTACTTTTGTTTTTATGGATATTTTCATATATTTATTCCAAAACATAGCAAGGATACTCTTTCCCTACTTTTGCTGTGGTGTCAGATGCGTGTGAATATGCATGTAAATGATATGCAGAATAGGTAATGCATAGTAAAACAAGGCGTTGTAAGCTCCATATATGGTGATTTCGGGGAGGAGTCAGGGTGGACATGCACGTATGCACAATCTTCCAATGACTGGGATTTATAATGGGATTTTTGCAAAGGTTCTGGCATGCGCATGGTTTTATAAATCTGAAAACTTTAGTGCGTACACAAAATTTAGCTTTTGTGCATATGTACACTTTTAGGATGAAATCTACGGAGAGTTTTATAAATGAGACCCCAGGGCAGGGCAGGGCCGGGGTCAAAGAGGTTGTTTATTATAATAAAAATTTGAAAATATAGTTGATATAGTAGTTTATTTATTTTTATTTTTTATTAAAATAGACCTGTTCCTCTGATTGGTTGCATTGCGGCATCTCATGCGTCATTACGACTTTAGCATATTGATGTGACTTAATGCTACTAGCATTGAGTTTTTTCACAGCATTTTATTGATCGCTTAAAATGTGGATATTAGAAAATGGCTCGTCAGTTCTGCTTCTGCAAAGCCTTATTAGCACCCTGCCTTCTCATCCAGCATTGCCTACACACTCTGACATTATACAAACACCGGTTGGCTCAAACTCAGAGATTAAGGCTAATGAGACACGCGCTGCCTTCAGCTTTTTTTAAAAGGTAAGTTCTGCGTTTATTTAATTTACGTAAGCTTAAATGTTGAGTATGGCTATTAGAATGTTAATAGCATATAATTGTCAATCTATTTTTTTTTTTTCGATGTGATTGTGGTAACACTGATTAGTTTGTGTTTTTCTTCTTCACTTTATATGGGAAATGAGCTGAATTTTGTACCAGTTGTATGTGTGTGCGCTTACTATATTGGTTGTTTTTACGCCTTGGTTTCGCAAGTTATAGTTGCTGATTGCGGGCCCCACTGTTAGTTATTGTCTGGCGCCAGTGATTTGTAATATTCAGTTTCTGTGAAAAAACTGGTCCCATGGGTGGAGTTTACATGAATATTCATTACTTCCCTTGTTGT
Source organism: Carassius auratus (assembly GCF_003368295.1). Taxonomy (NCBI): domain Eukaryota; kingdom Metazoa; phylum Chordata; class Actinopteri; order Cypriniformes; family Cyprinidae; genus Carassius; species Carassius auratus. The sequence continues at coordinate 555,641 of NW_020528776.1, forward strand.
GGGCGTGTCCTTAACAAGACGCACAAACGAATGGAACTGAAAATATCAGTGCACGCTAATCAAATCGCTACTTGTTTAATTGATTATTTTGAATGGGTAATGATGTGTCAGTTTCAAGCATTGAAGCACTTCACCAGTGTCAAAACAATGCAGTTTGTGTAATTATGATCAATCGTCTGTAAGTTATTTTGCTTGATTGATTCCAGGCACACAGCAAAACAATAAGCGAATAACCTATGCTAACCTTGGGTGATATAGTTAATTATTTTTTTATGCGTTTAGCTTTTTATACATTTAATTTGTGGGGCATTAAATTCAGTTTGAATAGTTTGATTACCCTATAGTTAGGCTACTGATGACTATAACTGCAGTGTGCTCACAGCAATGCTTGAAACAAATATAACCTATATGTTTAATAAATATAGGCCTAGCTATAAGCTAACTATGTGTCATTTATAAACTCTTGTTTAGTTTGTATGTAGCCAGTGTTTCTGTCACCTAAATAAGCTACATACATACATACTGAGAAACATTCTTCTTGCAGTTAAAATGTTAATATTGTAATCAATCTAATGAATGTAATATATATTTGATCTACAATATAATATTTTTGAGTATAATTTTAAACAGTAAAAATAAAACACTTTAAAGATAACATGTTATTTGTTAACCTGCATGTCATGTTACTATTAATACACATCAGAGAACTGTCAATATTAAAGAGTGTTGTTAAAATTAATGAAATATTAACTTTAATCTCAGAGGATATTAATTTCAGTAAGCGACAGGAGAAGTTTGGCTAAAGTTGGCTGAGTTTGGCTAAAAAAAAAACATTTGGGTTTCATTGTATGTAATAGTTGTAAAATATGAAAACGATTTTGAATAAGATGTTCAAATGTTAAACATTATTTACACAATTGATCACTATTATCTATTCTTAAATAGAATGTTGTTTTTCATTGCCTATGGTCAAAGAAGAAACACAATGTAAGCTTACATATGATATGCATTATTATAGTGTTTATTATTAGTAGTTCTTTCTCGGATTCTCTAAACCGTTTAGCTCTGTATTTGACTGTTAACTAAATGCAATGAAGAAAAATGTGTCCATAAATTTAAATTAATATTCAAAGTTAATTTTCATTTCAAGTAAATCATAAAAACATGATCTAAATGTGAAACTAAAGGACATTTGCTACAGTTGTTACACAAAATGATGATAATCTGTGTTTCCAATACTGGACATGCTAGTGTGAGCCAGGCTCAGTCACATTTCTACAGTATACTCCAGGGCTTTCTCTGTGTTTTGGTTATCGAATACCAAATCAGGATGAAGAGGATCAACGCTGCTGATCATTTCATATAGCGATCAGCTAACATCAACATTAGACATTTAACGCCACTCAGCTGTAAAATCTCTTTCAGAGAGCAATAAGTGTTTGAAATAACTTCTGTTTGCGATACGATGTGGATTATCATCACTGAATAAGGCAGAATTATGTTATTTATATATGATGCAAAAGGCTATGGACACTATTACCAAATCGAACAGCCCATTTATTTTGTCACATTTTATATGTCATTGTGTTCTTTATACCAGACTGATATTCATATTTAACTCAGGATTTTGGTTCTGGAGCTTCACTGTATCACTGTTAATATCATAACTCTATATTGGGACTGGAGAGAGAGAGAGATGCTAAATTTCACAACATCATTACTTTAGATTCAGGAATAAACACCAACCTATTGGTTCTTCAGTATCTTCATGTTTCACTCTGCAGGACTCTGGATCACCTTTGATCTCACTGTAATCTTCTATAAACTCCGTCTTTACAGATTTATTTTCTTCCTGGTCTTCTGAATACATGTCTTGAAGATGAAAATACTGTTTGTCTTAAAAAAACTGATCGGTGTCGCTTCAAAAACGATGAAAATCCTTTGTTTTGTAACAGCAGTTCTAAGCGCGCCTCTTCTTCTTCTTCTTCTTCTTCTTCTTCGTTGGATTTTTTCGGCAGTTGGCATCCAAAGTGTTGCATTACTGCCATCTGTTGTCTCACTCTAGCTTACTCACTTTTATTTAAACTCGTCTTTCCAGTCCAGTTCTCCTTAGAAAATTAAACAGATTATCTCCGTCCTTGGTCATTATTTCCATATGTTACTATATTATTTACATTATATTCTAATATACCTATTTCCCGTAGCTGATTCTTAAACTCTTGCCTTTCTAAAATATATTTCTTGCATGATATAAAGATGTGATTAATTGTTTCCTCCTCCTGACATTCATTACATAATCCTGTTGGGTTTTTCCTATAATATGAAGAGTTTTGTTTAACTTGCAATGTCCAATCCTCAGTCTGTTTATTATGACTTGTTCCTTCCTATTCCCCCTTTCTTACTTTCCATACCTATCCTATTTTGTATCATGTACAGATGTCTCCCTTTGATTTCATTATCCCACTGTTGCTGCCATTTTTCCATTATCTTTTTCCACACTAAACTCTTCCCTTCTGATTTTGATAATTTAATTTTGACTTCAATATTTTCTTTTTTTGTTGCTTCTTTCGCCAGTCTGTCTACTCTCTCATTTCCCTGTATGCCCACATGTGCTGGTACCCATAAATATGTAATGTTTGTCCCCTGTCTACTTATTCTTGAGTTTGAAAATAAAATCTCATAAAGTAATTCCTGATGGTTGCTAGTCACACCAGACTTTATACTCATGAGGGCAGAAACAGAATCACTACATATTACAAAGTTGTCCTATCCGGATTGTTCAGTCCATTCTAATGCTAGTAATATTGCATACAACTCGACTGTATACATACTTAAGCTGTCAGAAGTTCTTTTGTTTACTCCAACATTATGACTATATATATATACAGCAGATCCTGTTGCCTCAGATTATAAATCCTTTGATCCATCTGTAAAAATCTGAATACTATCTTTGTACATACAGTGTTGTTCAAAATAATAGCAGTACAATGTGACTAACCAGAATAATCAAGGTTTTTCGTATATTTTTTTATTGCTACGTGGCAAACAAGTTACCAGTAGGTTCAGTAGATTCTCAGAAAACAAATGAGACCCAGCATTCATGATATGCACGCTCTTAAGGCTGTGCAATTGGGCAATTAGTTGAATTAGTTGAAAGGGGTGTGTTCAAAAAAATAGCAGTGTGGCATTCAATCACTGAGGTCATCAATTTTGTGAAGAAACAGGTGTGAATCAGGTGGCCCCTATTTAAGGATGAAGCCAACACTTGTTGAACATGCATTTGAAAGCTGAGGAAAATGGGTCGTTCAAGACATTGTTCAGAAGAACAGCGTACTTTGATTAAAAAGTTGATTAGAGAGGGGAAAACCTATAAAGAGGTGCAAAAATGATAGGCTGTTCAGCTAAAATGATCTCCAATGCCTTAAAATGGAGAGCAAAACCAGAGAGACGTGGAAGAAAACGGAAGACAACCATCAAAATGGATAGAAGAATAACCAGAATGGCAAAGGCTCAGCCAATGATCACCTCCAGGATGATCAAAGACAGTCTGGAGTTACCTGTAAGTACTGTGACAGTTAGAAGACGTCTGTGTGAAGCTAATCTATTTTCAAGAATCCCCCGCAAAGTCCCTCTGTTAAAAAAAAGGCATGTGCAGAAGAGGTTACAATTTGCCAAAGAACACATCAACTGGCCTAAAGAGAAATGGAGGAACATTTTGTGGACTGATGAGAGTAAAATTGTTCTTTTTGGGTCCAAGGGCCACAGGCAGTTTGTGAGACGACCCCCAAACTCTGAATTCAAGCCACAGTACACCGTGAAGACAGTGAAGCATGGAGGTGCAAGCATCATGATATGGGCATGTTTCTCCTACTATGGTGTTGGGCCTATTTATCGCATACCAGGGATCATGGATCAGTTTGCATATGTTAAAATACTTGAAGAGGTCATGTTGCCCTATGCTGAAGAGGACATGCCCTTGAAATGGTTGTTTCAACAAGACAATGACCCAAAACACACTAGTAAACGGGCAAAGTCTTGGTTCCAAACCAACAAAATTAATGTTATGGAGTGGCCAGCCCAATCTCCAGACCTTAATCCAATTGAGAACTTGTGGGGTGATATCAAAAATGCTGTTTCTGAAGCAAAACCAAGAAATGTGAATGAATTGTGGAATGTTGTTAAAGAATCATGGAGTGGAATAACAGCTGAGAGGTGCCACAAGTTGGTTGACTCCATGCCACACAGATGTCAAGCAGTTTTAAAAAACTGTGGTCATACAACTAAATATTAGTTTAGTGATTCACAGGATTGCTAAATCCCAGAAAAAAAAATGTTTGTACAAAATAGTTTTGAGTTTGTACAGTCAAAGGTAGACACTGCTATTTTTTTGAACACACCCCTTTCAACTAATTGCCCAATTGCACAGCCTTAAGAGCGTGCATATCATGAATGCTGGGTCTTGTTTGTTTTCTGACAATCTACTGAACCTACTGGTAACTTGTTTGCCACGTAGCAATAAAAAATATACTAAAAACCTTGATTATTCTGGTTAGTCACATTGTACTGCTATTATTTTGAACAAGACTGTATAGTCCATATATGTATAATATTCACTGACTATATCTGTTCTCCTACTGCAGACTTTTACTATTAACAGCTCTATGTCCACCTTTGTATTTTCCATTGTCCAGATTGGCTTGTTAGTCAGCACGAGCAAATTATTTTTCATCATTCTTTTTCAAATCTCCTGTCCAACCTTGTACCTTTTTTGTTGGATGATGAAAGTGAAAGTGACGTGACGTTCAGCCAAGTATGGTGAGCCATACTCAGAATTTGTGCTCTGCATTTAACCCATCCGAAGTGCACACACACAGAGCAGTGAACACACACCCGGAGCAGTGGGCAGTCATTTATGATGCGGCGCCCTGGGACTGTTACTATATTGGGACTGTTACAAGCCCTGGGAGCAGTTCAGGGCTTGGGGTTCGGTGCCTTGCTCGTGGTATTGAAGGTGGAGAGAGAACTGTACATGCACTCCCCCCACCCACAATTCCTGCCGGCCCGGGACTCGAACTCACAACCTTTCGATTGGGAGTCTGACTCTCTAACCATTGGGCCATGACATCCCCACAACGATTGTCCCCATGCCCTGAAATGAACACACTGGGGAAATTCTGATTGCCCCTAAACATATTCTTAAAGCTTGTGTCTGCACAACATCCAATTCAGTTAATACAGATTTTGCTGCTGACCCATTCACAATACAGGCCCTCGCCTCTTCTTTCTTCTTCTGTTTTGGCGGTCTGGGAAACCAAAGTAAAACGCGAATTTGCGCCACCTACTGGTCAGCAAGAAAGTTTAATAAAGTAATGATACTTGTATATTCTTTGTTAACTTAAACGAAATAATTTCCGCATATAATTTTGTTTGTCTTTATTCGTTTAGCTAATATCACTTAGAATGACATAATTCTCATCAGACCTTGTTGAGATAGCTGAAGTCCTCTTTTCATATGCAATACATTTTAGAAACTTTACTGTTTCTGGGTGTCCTCATTTGTCAAAATTGCCCTATTTTGTGCAAAAAAAGTAATTTTCTCAGCTTCTACTATCATATCTATAAATCTATCACCACCAAACGTCTTGGACTTGGTATAAGCGTCTTATCTCACATTAATTTCCATTTTTATTTATAGGTTATTGTTAATCTCTTCATTTCCGCTTTTACTTTTAAAACCTTGATTTCATTTCTTGATTTCAATTTTGTGATGGTTTCAATGTGGTCTTTGGAGTGAGTCTCAGGTAAATGGCAAGTGAATTTAGTAAATGAGGATTAAAAAAATAAAATAAAATTACCAGATTAACTAATAATTATTGTTTGGAGATTGCATTTAACAGACTACACATTACTTATATCTAGAAGTTCAATTCCTTTGAGGAACAGTTAATTATGTACACAGACAATAAGGCTACGTTCACACTGCAGGGCTTAATGCTCAATGTTTTTGCAAGGCCGTTCACATTTCCAATTAAATTACTTCAGTTTCTGATGCGCAGACTCAAACTAAGCTTGATGACGTCAGCAACCGGTCTGCCAGATGTTAATCTTCTAGTAGCTGTGCGTGCAAACTGCCATCGTTAATCTTGCAGAGACGGCGAGCTTGAGCGGGTTGAGTTCTTTGGCGTGAATGAGCAGGAGTTAGTATTCTGATTAATTATTTTGTATAGTATTTTAAAATGTAACGCCAGTACGCCATATTAAGTTAATTGCCTGCTAGCTTCTCCTGTCTCTACGATAATTTCTCTACTGTGCGACAGAGTGGAGTGGTTATGACGCAATCGTTAGCCTATTTTTACAAAAACTGTTTCTACGGGGCCATAATGTAACATAGAAGGTAATGGAGCCCTTTATACATTGTCGTGTATCTTTAGAAATAAAATGGACAAACGGAGTCTTTAAACGCCTCAGATGTAAAGTTATTCGCTGTCAAAGTGACGCCAAAATGATTGGGAGGTCAATGGGAATGCTAACGCAAGTGAAGTTCTGCTACAAGATGGCAGCACGCAGCCGACTTCAACTTCCGGTCGACTTCCTTGCCGCCTGTGGGATACTGATGTGAGTGGCTCTTCTCATTCCCGCCTACTTCAACGCAGAATTATGAAGTTTGTAGGGAATCAAATGACGTACAGGTCAGATACATGTGGCCTGGCCGTTCAGACGGAGGTCGCATCTCAAAAGCTCGGATACGTATCGGATTCAGGACCACATACCCAAGTGGCCTGGGTAACATTTGAAAAGATTGGATCGGTGTCGTTCAAACGGTCATGAAAAGATCAGATACAGGTCGCATTGGGGCAAAAAAAAAAAAAAAAAAAAATGGAATTTGGTCGTTTCAGCCTGCAGTGTGAACGTAGCCTAATACTACAGACATCTCATTCAGTAATGTTTGGGGTGAAACAATTTATTAGGCATGAAGGGTTACAACATGAAAAACCCCAATATTAATCATGATAGACTAACAAATTAAATTCAGGCAGACTCTGATGACGGAGGAAAAAAAATAAAATGGCCACACAACAAAATGCACACACAGACCTTTAAACAGATTTATTTGAGGAAGCCAAAAATGCCTCATGTACAACATTGGGGGGGCAATCAAAGACCTTTTACAGTAGATAAACTGGCGTGTTCTCTGCATACATGTCCACCGGTGTCTGGGACACTTCTGTCTGGAAGGACATCAATCATGGAAGAGTTATCAGCACGCATTTGGTTTGAGACACAGACCAGGCTTCACTGCACAGAATTAGTCCCTTCATTTAGAGGCATTCAAACAGATTACAGTAAACTCAAACTTTACTTTTAGAGATAGTAGTTTCCCCAAGTATTAGAAATCTATTTTGAAAAGCCATGCAATTAAAATGGTTTAATGGGCCAAATTCAGTTACTTTGACTTTTTCATTATCATTTCAAATAAGATACTCAATTTGTGCGTTTGTGTGTGTGTTGGGGACCCAAGCATCAACAGAACAAATACCTTAAGATGCAGGTGTACATATCCGTCCTCCACAAATAGAGCTGCAGCACTTCTCATTTCTCGGACAGTCAAAGTCACTGGCACACAACTCTTCACACGGTCCTCTTACTCCAGCCAAAGTCATTGGACACGTTCCTGGCTTTTCTGTTACACAAACACAAGGAAACCAGATCACAGAATGACTAATGCATCTCTGAAATTGTGCCTGCAGTTGCATCTGATCAAATGCACGTTCTTATTCTTTGGATTGGGTTAAACTTTTTTCTTTGTTGTAACAGCAGCTATGCTAATGATATCTCTATTTGGTTCTACGTTTTGCCACGGGATTTACATCATATAATAATTGCACTCAGTAGTGTTCATCGTCTGTTTGACTACATCTTGTATTAATTTTTCTGAATCTTTTTCTGTAAAATTATTTGCATCATAAGTGCTCTACAAATAAAATTGAACTGAAATGGGGAAATCTGACCAATGCATCAGTAAAGCATACCTTTAGGTAGAGCCGTGCACTGATGTCCAGATCCATTGCTGCAGCATTTCTCATCGTTCGGACAGTCACCATCATGAGAACACAACTCCGCGCAAACACCTTTTATTATGGTAGTTGTTTTTGGACACCACTCCTGGTTTTTCTGTTACAAACATGTGACAAACCTGATCACTAAACTCCTCGCTGCATTTGGAGACGAAAAAAAAAAAAAAAAAAAAAAAAAAAAAAAAAAACACCCACACAACACACACATACTGCCTTATTAATACCTTTATATGGAGCCATACACTGATGTCCACATCCATTGCTGCAGCATTTCTGATCATTCGGACAGTTACTATCTAGGGAACACGACGTGACACACAGTCCTACTCCAAGGGTTTTGCTTGGACACACTCCTGGCTTTGCTGTAATTGCAAACATAACAAAAATCTCACCTCACTGCACTTGAAAATAAGTAAATAGACCCACAAGGAGAGACAACCCAGGTGAATAGGGTTTGAAAAAAAAGTGTTCTGAAACGCTGAATTGAAATATGCATCCACTTCTAGACAAAAAAAATAAGAATTTGTATTAGGTCGAAATTCTCCTCATTCTATCGACATTAGACTCAAAAGGTTTTTACAGAGGAGATTTGGATCTGTATCGCTCCATAACCGCCAAGAAAAAAAAAAAAAGAAAAAAAAAAAAAAAAAAAAAAAAGAGAACAAAACCCTCTGTAAAAAACAAACAAAAAAAAACATTCAGACAAAAGTTTTTTTACTCCGTGCAGGAGGAAAAAACTAATTTTGAAAAAAATAAATAAAAAGCCTTCAGAGACATGTAGTGTAATAGAAATATAAAAGAAGCAATTAAAGGTGTATTTTAGATGTTTTTTTTTTTTTCTTCATTAGTCTGGGGAAAAAGAAAAAAAAAAAAACACACACACACATAATATACACATATATATATATATATCCTTAATATCATACAAGTACCTCTATATGGACTCCTACACTGACGTCCACATCCATAACTGCAGCATTTCTGATCATTCGGACAGTCACCGTCATTGAAACAGTTATTCTCCCTCACAACACAAATTCCTATTATGTTGTTCCTTGGACACACTCCTGGCTTTTCTGTTACACACACAATAATTTACATCAAGGGAACATCTCAACCACTGATCTAGAACTCCAAATTCCTATTGTGTTGTCACCTACACACACTCCTGGCTTTTCTGTTATACAAACACAGTTTCTTTACAATTGCTTGTGTAAGTTAATAGCACTTTTTGAATGAAAACAGCTACAGTATACAGCTTGAGCCAATTATCCTTCAGCAATTCTTTGCATTAAGCCCCTGTACAGCTTTTAAAACGTTCTCAAACTCTTAGTTTAATTAGGAAAAGGGTTAAAAACAAAATTATAAAAGTAGTGTAATACTGACGTCAATCCTTTTTGCACACCGTACCAACTATCATCTTGAAAACAAACGGTTTCATGAATTTTCATGAAGTTTATCAGGTAACGTAAACTTATTGTCTTTGTAGCATACTTTTCTTCGCGTGGTGTAAAGTTAAAAGACCAATTACTTGTGACACGTCCTTTGGCGTCTGTTGTGCTCAAGTACACAGAGAGACACAGCAAAACAGCAGTTAACGAGCAGCACATCCGAGCCTTCATCTTCTCGACCGGTTATCTCAGTGAAAACGAGTTGATGGAGCAGAAATCCAAGGAGCTCTAATAACTCCAGCCCCGAGACTCAGGTGTTTGATCAGCCCCTGATCAGCACGGCTCAGGTGTGATGGATTAAGGGGTTTTTTTTTTTTTTTTTTTTTGGATTGGATTGGTGTTGTGCCAAATTTTGACTCCGCTCATGACCTAATTTGCCGACATCGGTGCCGCCAGATTCATTTAAATTGATTAATGCCTCGAAAAGCTTCGTTCCTCCCAACACTTCTCGACATCGGCGTTGGGTGATGAGTGACGAGCGCAGAGAATGAACAAAACCAAACCAAAGTCTTTTTAACCCTCGTTGTGGGTCAATTTGACCCGTTTCGATTTTCTAGTTGTTGGAAATAGGCTACTGGTAAACGTATGTTTTGTTTTTTTGTGACTTTTTCTCATTTATCATCATGAACATGCATGCAAAGTTTCAACATGCTGGTGTTTTTTGACATATACAAACAAAATTACTATTACGTTCGTGATGTTCGCAGGTCAATTTGACCCGCATATTTTAACGCTCTAAGGAAACTGTACTGACCCAAAATAATAACATTTCTTGGTTATATTTTGTTATTTTATTAATTTACTACTTTATGAAGCTAAAAAAATTGGATTTCCACACTTATTTCAATACAGAAATATATTTTGTAAGCCTCAAATGGTAAAAAATACCTATCATTTATTTTTTTCAAGCTACCTGAAATAATATGAAACTTTTTTTCTTTTATTGATATTTTGTGACTTTTTCTCATTTATCATCATGGACATGCATGCAAAGTTTCAACATGCTGGTTTTTTTTACAAAATTAATATTACATTTGTGATGTTTGTGTGTCAGTTTGACCCTCATAGACAGCCATTCAAAAGAAACTGTACAGACACAAAATTAAAAAAAAAAAATATTTCATGTATGTCAGGCATCAACTCCAGTGCTAAAATGTAAGTGTATCTAAAAGTGCTCTAACCCTAACCAAACACACTTCAAAAAGCTAAATCATTGTGTTCCAAATTAATGGCAAATTACAAATGACAAACCTGAGCTACCCAAAGAGATTCTGAACATGGAGGGCAGAAACATGCATCTGGAGTCAGACCCACAGAAAATAAAGGAGTGAACACAGATGATAGGGGGAAAAAACGGAAGAAATGTGAGGTGTGCCCATCCAAGCGCGACAACAAAACCAGCACCATGTGTGTGAAGTGCAAGAAATTCATATGAGAAAAGCACACACTTGCTGTGTGCTCATCATGTCAAAAGTAACTTCTTGACTTTATGAACTGAGTTTACAAAACTTAAGAAAAATAAATATTTTCATTATACAGCTACATTTAATTGTTCAGTTATGATGTTCTAAGAAAAAAAAAAGAAAAAAATAATGTATTTGCAAAACAAGTCAACATACTGTTTATTTTCAAATTTTGTCAAAACAAAACATCTTTAAAAATGGTTAAAAAACATTTTCATTAAATCATACCTTCAGATATATTTTGGGGGGAATATTTGACAAATGTTAATAATAAAAGTTTACAGTTTGTACCTGAATCTTTGTTGTTTTTCATAGTGTGATTTTTGAGGAATTGTATTGAATCCAATTAGGGTCAATTTGACCCGCTCCATAAAGGGTGTACACAGAAATCGAACAGTGCACAAGGGTTAAATCAGTAAATTCATTCAATTCAAGCGGATTACAGGTAAAGGTAAATACAAACAAATGCATTATGTTGCATGAATCGGTCATTTTTAAATAATGCTGTCATTCGGGACGCAGCTTGATTCAGTGTGGTCTGAATCAATGCATGTGCTAACCCCTTACACAACCTTATCGTCTTGTTTAAAACTCTGGAAGAAAAAACAAAAGATACAAAAATAATTTTTTTAGTACAGGGGTGTCAAATTCAGCTCCTGGAGGGCCACCTGCAGTGTTTTCTCCAAGCCCAGTTAGACACACCTGAACCAGCTAATCGAGGTCTTCAGGATGACTAGACGTCCAGGTCTGGTGCAACTGGTTGGTGTTGGACTCTGGACTCTGACCCTTTAGTATCAGCGGGAGATGTTTAGACGTCTGTTTTTCAAGATCAGCGCTAACTACAATGGAAAAGTTTATATCTGAAAGTGGAACATGCTTTGCAGAAGTAATGGTGCTTTCAGGGTTTGTATTTACTAGCTGAGAAGCAATGGTTATGATGTCCGATGTGTTCAAACATCATTTTTATTTTCCACAAACATTGAAATTAGGGATCTGTTGTTCTACCAATGAAATATAGTTGAAATATTAATGTTGCTTCTCTGTACATCAGATGGCAACTCATTGGTGAGAGTTCAGTTAGTTGTATTTTTAGGGTTTCCGCAAAGTGATTCACTTCCTAAAATTAATTCAATGCAATTGGCATTTATGCATTAACATTGACTTAATATGTTATATTTTGAGCCACTTCTCAGAAGGATGTAGAGATTGTATAGTCAAAAATAAAGCATAAAACTGAAGATCCCCATCGCCCGCCACAGGAATTGCACCACTGGAACCATGTTTGCTTGAATACTTGACAATCAATAATCAATAATTTCAATAATTTTAATCCCCAAACCAGCCTCCACAAGACCGACTCGATTCAACAGGATTATCTACAGATATAACAAATAACACGCTGAAGTTTAGAGAAAACATTCTACAACAAACTTTTTAATAAGCACAGTGGAAAATACTGCAGATACAAATTAAAGTCAAATAATTAAAAATAATTATCATATAGCAGTATATGGATTAAACTTTACGTTCATCTAAAAGTGTCCTAATCACCACCATAAAAACTTAGATTTTGGCCAAAAGTAAATGAAACCATTTGAATTGCTTTCAAAGGGTCCGCTCTGAAAAACCTGTTCTCAAACACACCTGAACAAGTTAACCAGGGTCTTCAAGATTAGGCCACTAGCCCACGGGCAGGTGAGTTTCAGGGTTAGAGTTGCGCCAGACCTCCTAGTTCTTTAAAAATGCTCTTTCGAAAAGTGCTATAAAACCCTCCTGATTCACCAATTCAGCACATTGTCCAGTGAGAGATCGCAGGTCGAGAAGATGAACGCTCGAGTGTGCTGCTCGTTGATCGCTGTTTTGTTGTGTCTCTCTGTGTGCTTGAGCACAACAGATGCCAAAAAACATGTCAGAGGTGAGAATATTTTAGCTTCATTAAACTTTGTATGTTGAGTAGTTTAAATAAAGCTTACATCTTAAATCATAAGTTCTAATTTGTTTATTTTTTCCATTTGTAAAGCTCAACTTTCTTTCTTTATTAACAGGAAAACGAAATGCTCGTTTGTCACCAGGTATGTATGCAATCACTACTGAAGTCTTTTTGTGAAGTTTTCCAAATGTTTGGTACTTTGCAGTTTTAACAACTCGATTAGATTTAGCATGCATCTGTTTATAACGAAGTCATTAATGAAGTACTACCTTACAAGCCCAATATTCAAATAGTCTGATCACATGCATGTGTTTGCTACAAAATTGTTACTATATTTAGATTGTTTTTTTTTTTCTTGTGTATGAAAATTTGGTTGTGATGGTACATTCTAATAAAAAAGGTGCTAAGTATCACTAAAAGTAGTTCATTGGCTTGTAATCGGGGAACCAGTTTAAATGCACTATACAACACCTTCAATACCTCGTTTTCACTTTACTTGTACAATGACTGAGCCACAGAGAAGTCCAGTAATGTTTAATGGTTTTTCTGTTATGTGACTTTTTTTTATCAGCAAAGCCAGGAGTGTGTCCTGATGACAAAGACATGATCGGAGCGTGTGTCAGGGACTGTCTTGGTGATCGCGAATGTCCAGATGATGAGAAATGCTGCAGCAATGGATGTGGACATCAGTGTATGCCTCCATATACAGGTATTTATATTATATTAATTGTGTGGTTCTTTGTTTGTTTTGCATTTATGTGATATAAAGGAGCCAAAACTGAGAAACCCTGAGAATGTTCCACAACATTCCTGGACACGCATTATGTGGTTAATGAACCATTTTTCGTTTAATGGTTCGATTACACAGAATTTACTCTTATTTCTGCAAGCTTCATGAATGAGTCCCATAGTCTTTTTAATGAAGTCTGTGACATCACAAACACCTCCTAAGGTCGAGCATCTTATTAGTTTTCATAGTCATTCAAACACTAGCATCACGTCTTGGCTTTCTCTCATCCTCCAAGACAGCACACCTTTCAGGAACTATACAGGGGTTTAATGGGGTCTTTGGGGTGTTTAAGGTGCTATAGCAGCACTGCCATAAAGAACCACTGAAGAACCATTCTGCGCTTAACCGGTTCTTTATATGGTAACAGTGCTATATAGAACCTCAACCACCTCAAAGAACCGCTGAAGAACCTTTAGTGTTTGTTATGATTCTTTATTAACATTAAAATAGGGATGGACACGATTTATTAATATGCATTAGTAAACAACACCAGTAGTGGGGTAGGATTTTAGAGGTCTTTCAAAAGAAACGCAGGGGGCATTTTTTATTTACAAAATCGCTAGTAACTTTTACAAGTAATTGCAAAGAAACTGCAAGCAACACATTCAATTAATCTTAAAATTCTGATGGAGATGGACAGTTTTTTTTTTTTTTATTAATTTGACGATTATGGTTTTCCAGTTACAGTATGTTATTTTAAAAATGAGAAACGCCAGGAGTGTGTCCTGGAAACAATCTTAAAGACGACATATCAAGAGTGTGTGTCGGGATGTGTTCTCATGATGGTGACTGTCTGAATGATGAGAAATGCTGCAGCAATAGATCTAGATATTAGTGTATGCCTCCTTATAAAAATATTTATATTGTTATAATGGTGTTAACCAAAAGAGCTTTTACCTTAATTTTTCATATGCAGCGAGGCATTCAGTGATCTGGTTTCTCTATCATGTGTTTGTGTAGCAGAAAAGCCAGGATCCTGTCCAAAACCCGTTGGACCAGGACTGTGTGCTGAGATGTGTTCTGGTGACGGTAGCTGTCCAAACAACCAGAAATGTTGCAGCAATGGATGTGGACATCAGTGTATGGATCCATATCAAGGTATTTATTTCATATTAACATGTGGTCTTTTTGTTTTTTAGATATATAGTGAGGTGGTTTGTGATGAGGCTTCTCTCATGTTTGTGTAACAGAAAAGCAGGAGTCTGTCCAAGTGAATATCTTGCACGTAGTCAGCTTTCAGATATTAGTTTTACATGCATTCTAAATCATAAAGATCTTAAAGGCATTTTCTAAATGTCCATTTCACAATAGGAAACATCCAATTTTAGATGAGCAAACACTCAAAAAAAAAAAACCTGTCTTGCAGATAAAAATGCAGATGTCAAATAGGATTTTATTCCTTCTTACAATTTAAACTGTATCTGACGTCTCTCAGTATCTGAACTGTCTTGCTGCGTCCCACCAGCCCCGTTCTCCTCAGATTTAAGATGTGTTACTCCACTCTCATATGTTTGATATTAATAGGAATTTACTACAAAGGTAAAAGCTGTTTTTAATCACGTGTGCTTTACTGCGATCAAAAAGGCCTTGGGGACAAAAAGGTTTAGAACCAGGTTTTCTTCAGCAATACACTGTATTTTAATGTCTTATTTACCATTTCCCCAACTAAACTAGGAACATTTCAGGAACTATACAGGCGTTTAATGGGGTCTTTGGGGCAGTTAAAGAGCCACACAGATGGGAAATCAAAAATTACCTGTATTACAGCGTATGATGTAGCTGTCCATCTGTGTAAACCATGTGCAAAGTAATTAAACCAAAAAGTACACGATTTATAAAGTAATTGGCTTCTAAAGTAAGGAGTCGACTGAATCACTGAAACGAGTCTTTATAGATTTCAAATCTTTTGCCCATCTCTATGTACGTCACTAGGAACACTTTGCATAATAATCTCCGCCTACCGTCTTGGGAGAAACGAACTCTGACCTGCCCCACCCCCACACACAGACGCTCTGGTTGGTGTGATAGCATCATGTCAAGGAGACAGTGTGTTTTTAATTGTTTTATTTTCACTGCCAAAGAATGAAGATCAGAAGAACCAATGGCTAAAATTCATTTTTACCACAATACCAGAGCAGTACAACAAATCCCTTCTGTTGTGTTCACAACATTTCACTGATGACTGTTTTTCTAATCTCGGTGAGTACAAGGCGGGATTTTCAAAGCGTTTGGCCATAAAAGAGGGTTCATTACCAACTTTATTTAGACTAACAAGCATCTCCGAATCACAACGCGAAGTATGATTATAAAGTTATGTGTTTGTTTTCTCCCGAGCGTCTTATCAGTATGTGTGCTGTCTGCAGCCTTCGTCTGTGCTGATCTTCATTTACAAACACGTCATTAAAATGAAGTGTAACAACTGCTGCTAACAGATATTCTGTGATAAAGTAATCCATATGAAAACAACGCGATGTCCGTTTTTCACGTCTCCCTTCATTAAAGCTAATGTGACCACGCCCCCGCGCTATTCAGATTCAAACTGAAGCGTGCGGCTTGAATACACCCACACAGAAGAAAAAGCAGCGAGACTGTTCAAGTTTTTTATTTTACTGTTTGCTTCGCGATGAGAGGAATAAGACATAATTCATCCCCAAAAAGATGCTAACGCATTGTTTACCATGAAGTTGTGTGTGGAACAACCAATCAAAACTGACTATGTTAGTTGACCAATCAGAACACAGTATGCTACCGAAAGGTGGGGTTTAAGGAAACTGAATCTTTTGAACAGCTTCGCGGGAACCGTTTGGGGATCTCTGAGAATTAAACGAAATTTTAAAAAGATATTTTGACAAAATGACAATGTTTTTTAACCTTGGATGGATTTAAACCTGTTGTACAGGACTTATAAACCGTGATAGGAAGCTTAGAATTTTCATCTTACTGGCTCTTTAAGGTGCTATAGCAGCACTGCCATAAAGAACCACTGAAGAACCATTCTGCGCTTAACCGGTTCTTTATATTGTAACAGTGCTATATAGAACCTCAACCACCCCAAAGAACCGCTGAAGAAACTTTAGTGTTTGTTATGATTCTTTATTAACATATATTAAAATATTAACCAATGTCCATGTTTGTATTAGCATTATTGGAGTGGAGTTATTTATATTATATTAAAGTGAGACTGCTGGCATAAACTTTTTTTTTTTTCTTCCCCAGAATAATGGAAAGCAAACATCCAAAATGCACCTTTAAATGTTTCTGTTATAGCACTTTATTTCTGTCTGTAGACTTCTATTACAGTACGTGTCTTTTGAAGGCTGTTTTCCCAATATTACTTTCAAAATTAGGACAGGATAAATTGCATATTTCAACGGAACATTTCAGTAATTTTTTATACTTTTTTTTATTTTATTTTTTTTTATTTTATTTTTTTATTTTTTTTACCGTGATCAATCAACTGTTAGTTTGGTGAAAATGTTTTCTTTTTCTTTTGATACCCCATTCATCTGGGGTGTATGTGGGTCTATTTATTGAATTTTCAAGTACAGTGAGGTGTGTGAGGTTTCTGTCATGTGTTTGTGTAACAGAAAGGCCAGGAATGTGTCCAATGACTTTTGCTGGAGAAGAAGGACCATGTGGCGAGTTGTGTGCCAGTGACTTTGACTGTTCAGGAAATGAGAAGTGCTGCAGCTCTATATGTGGAGGATGGATATGTACACCTGCATCTTAAGGTATTTGTTCTGTTGATGCTTGGGTCCCCAACACACACACATTGAGTATTTTATCATTTGAAATGTCAAAGTAACTGAATTTGGCTCATTACACCATTTTAATTGCATGGCTTTTCATCGCTGATCTCTAAAAGTAAAGTTTGTGTTGCGTGCGTTGAGTGTTTTGTTATGTGTTTGAATGCCTCTAAATGAAGGGACTAATTCTGTGCAGTGAAGCCTGGTCTATATCTCAAACCAAATGTGTGCTGATAACTCTTCCATGATTTAATGTTCTTCCAGACAGAAGTGTGACCCAGAGACCGGTGGACATGCATGCAGAGAACATACCAATTTAACAATTGGGGAAAGTCTTTGTACTTAAGGTCTTTTTGTCTTCATCAAATAAATCTGTTTAAATTTCTGTGTGTGCATTTGTTAAATTCTAACTTTTTTTGTGTGTGTTTGTGTTGGGGGATATATATATATATATTTTTTTTTTTTTTTTTTTTGCCTACTGAGTCGACTTGTATACGATTTGTTACATGATTATATCATAATTGTTTGGGGGTTTTTCATGTTGTAACTATTAATGCCTAATATATAGTATTTCACCACAAACATTAAGAGGATGAATGAGATGTCTGGGTCTGTAGTATTATTGTCTGTGAAAATGATTAACTGTTCCTCAAAAATGGGAATTGATCTTCCAGATCCCAGAATCCACTGAATTGATACATTGAAGACTAAGTTAGATAATTAAACGTCCAAATTAAATGTTTATCGGATGTTCTAGATCCAGCAATTGAAACAATCACTAGATGAAATCAAGGTTTCAAAAGTAAAGCAGAAATTAAGAGATTATTAACAATAATATAAATAAAAAAGGAAATTTAAGTGAGATAAGGGGGTTTATACCAAGTCCAGGACATTTGGGGGTGATAGATATCTATAATATCATATGATAGTAGAGACTGAGAAAATTACTTTTGTAACGGAAACAGGTCTATTTAGCTCAAAGGGAATCATTTAAGATTTTAAGGGAATTTGAACAGAATCACTGTTTCATGGCTGGTCAGTGAACGAGCCGTTTAACATCAAATCTGCGCTGGATACTAATATCCAAACTATAGTGAAACACTATAAATTAGCACAGTAACAAGATCGGCAGTTTAAGGCATTAACTTGTAAGCACAAAACACAAGATACTTCTCTTTTCAATATGAATAAGGCTTTATTAGATAAATCTAAGACATATAAACTAATCTAACACATAAACGCACGCACACACACATTCACACAAGTTGCAGGAAGATCGAAAGTTAGGGAAAGATGAGTTTAAGAGAATGGAAATATGGAATCCCAAGTTCACAGCAATACTTTAAATTGCATAGACATGAACAACCATCAATCACGTAATTAGCCCTCGCATTGAGTTCCTCAGTGAGGTTAAAATTATATTAGATACACCAGTAAAGGTCACAGTCTGGAGGTAATGTTACTTGCGTCTCCTGTGAAAGAGGGAGCCTCGGTGAAAGGGCTTTCCCGAGGTCGTTGATTGGCTGGAAGTTCAGTCGCTGAAGTGACGTCTTGGGAAGCCCATGGTTGTTGGGCGTTGGCTGAAGCTGGAGTTGTGTGGCTGGTTGAAGTTGAAACGCACAGACGAGGTCGACGTTACAAAACTTAACTCAGAACACGAAACTCTCAAACGGAAAAGAAAATAAAGTTTGACGAGACTAGGTTGTGTTCCTTCTCATAGTGGCATAGTAGCAGCAGGCAGGAACGCTGGAACCGCGCTCAAAGAACGGTGATGACTACACAGCATGGCTAGGAGCTACAAGCTAGCAGAAGCATAGCTAGAGACTAGAAACAGACATGGCTAATAGCAGACTCTGAAAGCAGACTAAAAAGCAAGGCATGATAGCACGAGCAAGGCTAGAACTAAAAGCAGACTAAAAGCAAGGCATGACTGATAGCACAAGCTAAAAGCTGGAACTAAAAGCATGGTTTCATGGTGTCCAAAGTATTTAAAGAGGCCTGTTGGCCACGCCTCAAATATTGTCTTGACCAATCAGATATTGTCTTGGCTCGGAGGTGTCGTAAATCATTTGTTTATCTTACCAAGCATGTGGTCCGAATGTTCCTGCTCTGGCAGGGTCTAATTTTCGACATGATTCCTATAACACGATTATGATATATTTTACAAATAAATGATTGTCAGGACAATATCAAGCAAGAAAATACAATCACACACATATCAAACACTACTATGTACCCTTCAGCTATACCATAGTTACTTAAAAAAACATACACAATAAATGATTATAACATGATAGTCAAATGTGTGGGTTACACATAAATGAATATGGAGTGATGCGATGGACTGATTCATTTATGAGTCTTTTTGAGTTCATTCTGGTCCATAGATATGTACAAAAGCAGTTTCTTTGGCATTCTCTGGCAAAGGACTTTTCATTGAAGATAGAGGTTTAAAGCCCTTCCCCCACCTTAGGAATTTCAGTCTGGTTCTGCTAGGTGGGGGGGAAGTCAATGTAAGTGTTTAACTCATGGGTTTCCATGTGATGTCCAGCGTTGCATTTCAATTACGAACAACAAATTTGACACCAAATTTCTCTTCTTTGAATTGAAATTGTAAATAATTGCTCTAGTGGTGTTAATGTTCAAAGCTGTTGTGTGAAGTTGGTTGGTCATCTTGTTTGGTTCTTGTGGCACTCGAACTGAGTTACGACTTCTTGAGGAATTCAGCTCTCGTGTTTCAATGCACACAGCTTTTAGACTCTTTAATTTTGTCTGGTTCGACTCATTTCTGCTACACTTTTTGCACAGAATAGTGTAATTGTGACAAATGAGGATATTAGATATTATTGCGATATTAGCAAAACGGATAAAGACAAACAAGTTTATATGAGGAAATGATTACATGTTAATAAAGAATATAGAAGTATCATTACTTTAAACCCGCCCTTCACACGCCTCTCAGGAACAACGTCATGCAACCCCATCATTTCACCAACGAAGAGAAGTTATCAGAAAACTACTAAGTAATAAGTCACTGGAACTAGCGCAATCACAAAACAAACATGATAAAAGCGGTCATTTGTTTGCATGGATTGTTTTTTGTTTTTTTACATCCGAAAGCATCAATGTTTTTGTATAATACATGATACACTGATCATAATTAATTTATCAGTATTTAAAATTAGTCACACAGAAATAAGGCGTTATGAATATAACACTCGCTGCTGACTGAAAGTGAGTTGTGAGCTCAGCTTATTTTAAAAGTCTTAAAGTCTTTAATGCTGCTTTTAATGCTTTAATGAGCTCTCCAGAGGTGGAGAAACTCCGCCTTTGTAGCTACATAACCACTCCTCTAGCCCCAGCTGGCCCAGTGCTGCTCCAAGTCTAACACAAATATTTACACATATTTGCATCGCTTCGAGCGTTCTCTGTAGATCCCTCTGTGTCACGCACCACGATTGGTCGATTATGTACAATGTTCCTTCATTAAGAATAAAAACAGGAAACCAAAGCCAAAACCTGGATATTTTAGGCAATATAGAAATCCTGGCCAGGACGTGTCCTGGGAAAATGGCATGTTTGGTCACCCTACCGAAGAAGCACAGACGAGGAACGATTAAGCACCGGAAGTGACAGTGCAAACGCAAATTGCCCTGGCACACACTAGCACACCCGCTTTTGGCCCGACAGTGGAAACGCGGCTAATGGCTTAAGCATGCCATGACAACTTCAATGCCAACAGAAACGTAACTGAATCAAAATTTTACAAACTATGAGAAATTATCACATTATTCTAGAGGAATAGATGCATTACTTACAATTTAAAACATTAACGGCATTTATCATGCTTAATATATAGTACATGCATATTTATCAAATAGTATTGAGGAGAGCTAATAGACCATTTATCTATCTATTTATCCCTGCCTTTACAGCACACAACCACACGCAATTTGGTGTTTGTTAGAGCAGTGCGAATACAACAGCATTTTCTAAATTGTGCAGTCAAACATGACAGCCTTAAATGCTGTGTATCCATTAAGATATTTTTTTAAATACTCAAATGCTGTTTTTAGCACTAAAACCATTACCTTTTTTAGATGCTTAACTTACCAATGGCTAGATGTAGCCAGTGACCTAAACATTGCTGACGAGTCCAGTTTTTAAGTAAGAAGCCTTGACGATGTCTGGATATCATCTTGATTGCAGACCCCACTCCTCGTCAGTGTTATGAATTATGAGGCTCTTATATGGCTCAGATGTCCGGCTTGACCATAGCTCAGAAAGTATTGGCAAAAAATCTCATGTTCCTTTGATTATTTTCCAGCTTTTCGTGGCACTCTTCATATAGCTGAGGCAGTGCAGTTTTGGAAAAGTATTTTCTGCCGGGGATTTCATACCGGGAGTCAAGAACTTTAACTAAATTTCCTAAACCTGACCTGTTCCACATGTGTTTAGGGCCCTGGTTATATCCTTGCTCTTTTTGGAACTCTTTTTATAGGGGGTAATTGCCACGATCGATTTTTGCATCAGTACAGCCCTGCTGGAAGCCCTGCTTATTGACAGAGTAACATCAACCCACATTTGATACTACTTTAGGTGATGGAATAGGTTGGTTGTTTTGCCAGTCTTGGTTTTCACAAACTGACAACATATTTTACAGATCGTTTTTAATCTACAAACTATCTACAATATTCAGACAGTTTGTCTTGCCGTTTTCATCCACCTGCTCTCTTCTCCTTCACTTCTCGAACTCCGATGGAAAGTTCAGGAATAGTCCATTTCACACTGGATGACAGGGGTGACTGGAATAGTCCATGTGTTAAGGAGGAACACATTCTATAGCCGCCCCAAATTCACAGTTGGAATTTTATCAACTTATATTGTCTTTGCTAGTCAGGGTGTGGGGGCAGACAAATAATCTTGGTTACAGTTCGGGTGTAAATCTTGTCTTTGATCCGTGCAGATCTAATTCTTTGGTCAGACCCAGGAAAGACCTGAACAATTCTGCGTAATGGTCAAAGTGAACGAGGTAGTTGATGGTCCACGATCATGACTGTGTCGCCGATCTGCAAGTTGGCTTCTTCGGTTTTCCATTTTTTTCTGATCTGGAGAAGTAGTGCTGGATAAAGTGCTTCTAAAAGTGGTCAGCCAAGTGTAACGCCTCTCTCCCTCATTCCAAACTTGAACGGAATCCACTGAAAAACTGACTTGACTCAAGTTTGCACTTTGTTTGTTTTTTTTAACTTACTTTTTTCACTATGCCAAAATAATTTATGTTTTATTTAGTTTTTAGTGTTTTTTTTTTTTCACTTTCAGCTCCTTTGACCACATCCTGTAGACATTATCTCAACAGACTCAAATTGATCATTTATATTGTTATTGTGCATTTTGTGAGATTTTAAACTTTGGATTGTGTTCTCTAATTTATTAAATTCATCACTTAGTCATTATATTCTGCACTTTTTAATTATTATTGAATTATGATATATGCTTAATAATATCTTACATTTCTGAGGGGACAACAATTTTGTACAGTTTTTTATTTTATTATTTGTATTGATAAGTCTTATTGTTTTATGGCTATAAGTGAGTGTGTTTTGCTGTGTCTCAATTGTCTCCATCCCTAATCAAACACACCTGAACCTAATCAGGGTCTTCAAGATCACTTCTTGTAGACAGGTGAGTTTCATCAGATTTGGGTTAAGCCAGGCCTCACTGGATCCTTAAAAACACATTTCAAAAGGTGCATTTACTGCAGTGTATTGTGAGATTGCAGGTTGAGAAGATGAATGCTCGCGTGTGCTGCTCATTGACTGCTGTTTTGTTGTGTCTTTCTGTGTACTTGAGCACAACAGACTCCAAATACCAGGCCAGAGGTGAGGTCTTTTAACTTCATAATTTCTATGATGGTGTAGTTATGAAGTTTACATCTTAAGTCATATGTTCTAACGTTTCTTTTTTCCATTGTAAAGAGACACTTTATTTAAATTTATTTGTTTTATTTATTTATTTTTAAATCAGCAAAGCCAGGAGTGTGTCCTGATGACAAAGACATGATAGGAGCGTGTGTCGAGAAGTGTTTTGGTGACCGTGAATGTCCAGATGATCAGAAATGCTGCAGCAATGGATGTGGACATCAGTGTATGCCTCCATATACAGGTATTTTTGTGTTATATTAATGAAAAATCTTGTTAATCTGCACTCTATTGCATGATCATGACTGTGTCACCGATCTGCAAGTTTGCTTCTTCAATTTTCCATTTTTGTCTTATCTGGAGATTGGGCGGATAAAGTGCTTCCAAAAGTGGTCAGCCAAGACCTGGCTATGTCTCCATCTCCTACGGCTTAAGAGCTCAGTGTCCTGATATCCCACTTGTGGTAATGAGACATCCCGCCGCCCCATCAGCAAGATATTTGGAGTCACAGGATCTGGATCGGCAATGTCCGAAGAGGTATAGCCAATGGGCTTGGAGTTGAGGATGCCCTCTATCTCTATGAAGACTGTTCTCAGTACTTCTGTAACTGTTTGGGCACCAATGGTGACTTGAAGTGCAGCCTTTAAGGAGCATATTTCTCTTTCCCAACATCCACCACTGGGTGGATTGAAGATGAATTTGATCTGTTGGCTGGCGAGTTGGGTTTGAGGTCAGGGTGAAGGGAGTTGAATGAATTTCTTGGTAATTTTTCTCCTCCTTTAAAGTTGGTACCCTGGTCTGCTAGGACCTCAAAGGGTTTACTACGTCTTGAAATGAATCGCCGTAAAGCCACCAAGAAGGAATCGGTGTCTATACTGGTGAGAATGTCAATGTGAACTGCACGTGAAGTCATGCATTTAAAGATGATTCCCCATCTTTTCTCAGTTCTACGTCCCACCTTTATGGTATACGGTCCAAAGCAATCCACACCTGTCGAGTAGAAGACAGGTTGATGTGTCCTTAGCCTAGAAGGTGGGAGGTCTGCCATTCTGGGGGGATGTGGTTGTCCCCGCCATCTCTGACACTCTGGACACTGTCGTTGGTTGGTTGGTGGCCCGTCCACGTATCACCCAGTATTTTCTTCTAAGTTCAGCGAACACCCTATCTGGCCCTGGGTGATGTAACTGGTTGTCATAGTCCTTGGTTATTAGTTTGGTGAGAGGTTGACGTGATTCGAGGACAATGGGATGTACAGCATCATCTTCCAGGTGGCTGCTTTGACGAAGTCGACCGGAGCTAAGCACAGTAAGCGGCTTTTTCTTGGCAAGGGTTTACCTGCTCTAAGGCAGGACAGTTCCTCTGGAAATGACTCGTACTGGCTTTGACGAAGGACAGCAAGTTCTGCCTCTTTGTAATCGTCTGCTGTTGGGATGTTAGTGCCTGCCCCATTGACTTGCTGGATGTATGCCTTTAGCATCTCTGGAAGTGTATCATACTTCTGTGGATAAGGAATGGGTGGGGAGGATGTTGATAGACCACAGAAGACTGGCTTTCTTAGTTCACAGTCTTGATCAATGGCCAGAAACAGCAGCATCTCTGGCCAGTGGTCAGTGGTTTCCCTGAGAAATTTGGGACCTTTGTTCCATCTGCTTTCCTGGTTTGTCACCGAGAGATTTTCCCTTGGTGATGTCATCTGCAGGATTCCCCTTTGATGGCACATACTTCCACTTATCAGACTTGGTGAGTTCCTGGATTTCTGCCACTCTGGTGCCTACAAACACTTTAAAACGACAGATGGGTGATAGCAACCAGTTTAAGACAGTTGTGGAATCAGACCACAGGGTGACACTGTGGATGTGCAAAGTCCGTTCTGTCTTCAGAGTCTTTGCGAGCTGGGCACCAGTCACTGCTGCACATAACTCCAAACGTGGAATGGTTTGTTGTTTTTTCGGGGCTACCCGAGATCTAGCAGTGACAAAGGCTACTTCCACTTTCCACAAGTTCAACAGTTCCTCAAGCAGTCTGGTATCATCCCAGTCTCTTTTTTTTGTCCCATAGCCTCTGTACAATTACTTTGGCCCGTGTTTTGAATGGTGTAATATAGCCAATGGGGTCATACTGGCTAGCGAGGGTATGGTATATACTCCGCATAGTTGGAAGTGGGTGATTTATCCAACGTTGCTTATAGGAGAGAGAGTCCAATGAGCAATGCCAATGTAGCCCGAGGGTTGACTCTTGGGAGTCTTGATGGCCTTCGCTGAGCCACTGGATATTGCTTTGGGATCGAGCATCAGCTGGCAGGTGACTGATGACTGATGGATCATTGCTCGCCCACTCTCTTAAGTCAAAGCCTCCTGAACTTAAGAGGTTGCTGAGTCTGTCAACAAAATATTTTGCTGTTTCACTTGAGGTGAAACTCTTAAGGCAGTTGTCAACGTAGAAATATTTCTCTATTGAGAACCTCGTGTCTTCAGACTCACTGTTATCCAGGACATGCTTCTGTAGAGAGAATGTTGCACAGCAAGGGCTACATGTGGTTCCGAAAGGTAGAACTTGCCATTCGTACACGTCTGGTGATTTATCTCTCTGAAGATCTCTCCAAATAAATCTCAGTAATGGTTTGTCTTCAGGTAATGGCCGTACCTGGTGGAATATCCCACGAATGTCACTGCTAATGGTGATGGAATGCTCTCGACAATGCAGGAGAACTGCCAGCAGAGAAGAACTGAGTGGGCGACCTGGGAGCAAGTACTCGTTCAGGTTGTGACCTTGGTAAGCAAATGAACAGTTGAAGACGACCCTTTTCTTTCCATTATGTTCCGCCAGATGATGTGGGAGTTTGGTGATGTAGCCAGCTTGTTGTAACCTGACTATTTCCTCTTTGTAGGCTGCAGCTTGCTCAGGATTCTTGTTGAGCCGATTTTCTATTCCCCTTAATTGTGGCAGGACAGCTTCTTTGGTTGCATGTAGACATGGCATACCATTTGTCCGTAGAAGAGGGGTAGCATAACGCTGGATTCCGTTAACATCCACTCTCACTGTTTTGTCTTGGAGAAGTTTGATGCACTCTTGGTCTTGCCTTGACCTTGTCAGTACCTTCTCATTCTGATATGGAAGAATGTCCATTTTCCACAGTTTCTCCACATTCGCATAAATGTCATTACTAGGCCGCAAGCTGGTGAAGAGACACTGTTGTGGGGAAAGCCTGCTGGATATTTCCAGCGCTGGGCCTTGAAGTGTCCACCCTAGACGTGTTCTCACAGCAGCAGGGCCACCAGGAGGACCCAGTCTAACTGGTTCGATTGGCGTGATTAGGTGAGGGCAGTCAGAGCCAATGAGAACCACTGGTTTCACCTTGTGAAGGTGCTGTAGTGGCAGGCCCTCAAGATGCTTGTACCTTTTCTGGAGTACCTTGACTGGATGTGTGTGTTCTGCTAAGCCCAGGCTGTTGGCGGTGAAGGCACTCCGTATCCTGAAGGCCTTCCTTGGGTACGCTACTGAAGACACAGTGAAGGTCACAGCCGCCCCGTGAATGGTCTGGGTGTCTTGCCTGACTGTGCGAAGAACCAAGTCTTCTGGCTGTCCCTTCAAGTTCAACTTCTGGACTGCTTCTTGTAGGATAATGGTCCGTTCTGACCCATCATCCAGAATTGCATAAGCCTCCATGGATTTGTGGCCATTTTGGAGCAGAACTTTGGTTACCTTCAGCAGAATTTTGTTGTCACAAGTTGGACGATCCACATATAAGACTGCACTGGATGTAACTGCTTCTTCTGTAACTCTACCTTGTTCATTTACATTGTGTAGTGCCTGTAGATGTTTCCTGTTGCAAGTTGGACAAAGGGCTTTTAGTGTGCAATTGGCGGCATGATGACCACGCCCACAGCGCCAGCATCTATTTTGACCTTTAATCCAAGTCACTTTCTGTTACTTACTGAGAAGCTTGAAGTTCTCACAGCCATTCAAGAAATGTCTGTTGTTTTCACAGTATGGACAGTAAGCATTCACACCTTCTCTCTTAACAGCGACTGGTTTGGGTGGATGTGCTGGTGTGGTTGGGCTGGGTTTTGGGTTCTCCATACCAAGGAGGATGGTAGTGGATTTACGAGGTTGTTTAGAGTCTCTTCTCATCTCCTTTCTCAACAGTGATGAAGCTTTGGGCTGACTAGAATAGTCAGTGTGCTCCTCCTGCACCTGAAGCTCATACTCAAGCCAATCTGCAAAGTCCAATAAGGTGGGGATGCTGACATGAAGAGGGTGAGTGTACCTCTTGAAACTGGACCTGAGGTCATGTGGCAGTTTACTCCTCAATCTGGAGACATGTGACCCACACTCCAGCTCAACGTTACCTTTCTGGCCCAGCTGTTCCAGCATACTAACCAGGGAGCGCACTTGGAGTCCAAACATCCGAAAAGCTTTCACGTCTCCACTGCTACTGTTTTGACCATCCATCAATTCGGCAGTGCGCTGTAATGCTAGATGGTGGTGGATGGTGGTGATTGCTAGTCCGGGTTTGGATGATGGCTACAGTTTGCCCGATCAGAACAATGATGTCTCACTTGAATAATCCACATTTTCTTTATTAGATGTGCATATATTTGTGGTTCTGAAAATATAAAATACAAACATAGATATGAAATTAAATGTATACAAACAACAACTTAAATAAAGCTTATTTGAAAATGGCTGTTCAATGGAGATAAATATAACAGACAATATAACAATCCAGGTCTAACTACTTATATAAGTGGAAATGGGTGTCCAGTATAAACCTATACAAACTATGTATGTGCGCTAACACTGCGCATGAACTGTTCACGTGAACATCTCTGCTTTATGAGTGTACATATATTTGTTTTTACTATATTTGTGTTGTACACTTCAATCATTACAGGACAGTACAATGGTTACTTGCTGGGAGACAGAGGATACCCTTGTCTGCCCTATTTAATGACACCCTACCCTGAACCTGAGCCTGGACCACAGACACGGTTTAACCTGGCTCACAGCCGAACACGGGCCAAGGTGGAGATGACTATAGGGATCCTCAAATCTCAGTTTCAGTGTCTGCGTGGGCTCCGGGTTAGTCCAGAGAGGGCATGCAACATTATTGTGGCTTGTGTTGTGCTTCACAATATTGCCACTATAAGAGGAGAGAGCAACCCTCCTTGTATTGAGGAAGATGGCCCAGAGGAACACAGTCAGATTTTAGAGGCCAACAGAGACGGAAGACTTTTGAGAGACAGGATTTGTCAAAATTACTTTTATTTATTTTTTGCACTGGTCTGCCAGGCAGTTTATTTCTTCATTTCCTGAAAAACAATAAAAGTAAAATTCATTAAAATGTTTTTTTTTTTTTTTTATATTGCTTTACACAGACAGACAGACCGACCACTTTTAACATGCAACAGATTAATATTCAGACAAGTTCTCACCTTAAGTAATTTTCGCGATTCTCAAGTAATTCTATCTCAAGTGCTGCTTTTTTAATGAGGAGCCTTTTCTCTTCCATTTGAAGCTGTATAAGGTCCATCTCCATGTCACTTTTTCTTATTTGTTTTTGAAGATGGACCTTATACAGCTCCTTTGCTGGCAACTAAGGTGGAAAAATGTAATAAATGAGATTGTTTGGTCAGACAATAAAATTCAAATATGGACACATGGACACAAATTCTTACCCTGCTTAGATTGTGTGCTGAGGCTGAAGGACCCTCATCTGTGGGCAAATCCCTAGGTATGTACTATGAAAGGACAATGACAGTTTGTTACTCTAATGCAAAAAGGGGCCATACATCATAATGGTATGCATCATACTTCAGTGGATCTACCAGCATTGTCCACTTCTGTCACAGCAGATGTGGTCTCTTCATCGTCATCATCATCATCATCATCTTCATCCTACAAGACAAATATTCAAGTATACATTATTTGGCAAAAAAAAAAAAAAAAAACGTAAAGTACCCGACAACAAATCACTTACAACTGTGACAGACTGTGTTCTTTCTGGAGAGTCCAATAATACAATCCGTCCATCAGTATCTATAAGAACACGCAACCCATTAAATTCTCAATATTATCAAAGAAAATAATACATCATATGCAGTTAAATAAAATAAGCCTACATAAAATCTTGTTCAAAAAGCCTTTAAGTGACAGAGATAGTAATTTATCAGGACAAAAAATGAAAACAAATCATAGAGGTAAACTTACATGTCACCATTTTTCACCATCACTTGTGGTGCATAGTATGTGTGATGAACTGCCCCCTGGAATGCCAGCAACCACTGGTCGCCCTTTATTAAGGGACAGAGCCAGCTCCTCAGATGGGGTGAGGGGAGGTGGTGGTGGCCCCCCACCAGTTAGACGGGCTTCAGTCTTCTTTCTGTTAGCTGCATGACAGAATGAATATACTAAATCCTGTTATAATAATAGTTAAGTAATTGTGTAATCAAATATTACCTTTTTGCAGAATGTTTTTGTGTTTCATTTTGACTTGGCTTAAAGTTCTTGTGGCTCCAGAAGGATTACACCTTATTAAATAAGAAATATACATTATTTCAAGCTAAAGAAATAAATGGCAGTAAAAGTAAATGCTTTCATAGTGATTTAACATATTCAAAAGGATGTATAAGTCATACTTCATTATTTAGCATTTCAATAAAACGGGAGCCAATACCAAATTTGTAATTTAATACACTCACGCATTTACTCTGTCCGTTATTTTTTGCCAAGCCAACTCTCTTGCTTTAGCCGATGTAGCTGTATTGCTTCTTTTTAATATTATTGGCTTAAACTCCTCATAAGCATGCATTAAAACTTCCAACTCCGCCTCTGTGAAATTACGCCGCTCTCTTTTTTTCCGCTTTGAGTTTCCATGCTGACTCGTGAAATCGGCGATCCATTGAAAATGTCTTTATACATGCACCGTGCACGCGCATTAACACAAATTATTTCAGAGAAACCGCAAGCAACCCATTGAATTAATCTCAAAATTCTGATGGAGATTTGTTTTTATATGAGAAGCCAGGAGTGTGTCCTGGAAACAATCACAACACATCAGGAGTGTGTGTCGGGATGTGTTTCCATGATGAGAAGTGCTGCAGCAATAGATGTGGCTATCGGAGTATGCCTCCATATTACAGTTAATTTATATTGTTATAATAGTGTGCATTAAATGAGCCTTTACCTTTTTCATATGCAGCGAGGCATTCAGTGATCTGGTTTCTCTATCATGTGTTTGTGTAGCAGAAAAGCCAGGATCGTGTCCAAAACCCATTGGATTTGGACACTGTGCTGAGATGTGTTCTAGTGACGGTAGCTGTCCAAACAACCAGAAATGCTGCAGCAATGGATGTGGACATCAGTGTATGGCTCCATATAAAGGTATTTATACATTAATGTGCGGTTCTCGTGGCCTAGTGGTTGGAGTTTGACTCCTAACCCTAAGGTTGTGGATTCAAGTTTTGGGCTGGCAATACCACGACTTGGGTCTCCTTGAGCAAGTCACTGAACCCCAATCTGCTCCGGACACGGCAGCATAAATGGCTGCCCACTGCTCTGGGTGTGTGTGCACTTTGGATGGGTTAAATGAAGAGTACGAATTTAGAGTATGGGTCACAAATCTAACACTGGACTTGTCTGTTACTCCTATAATATCCTTTTATAATGCGAGCAATCCAGAGAACTTCCCAGTCAGAACGTCTGATGCAGCTCTATAGCGCTTAGCTTATTCTCCGTCTATTAAACCGCATAGGCTCTGCAACTGTGCAGGTTGTGCACTATTGTGGCAGTGCCAATTCTGTACAGTCAATACACGAAACCTGGAGAATTCGGAACACAATGTGTGGGTCTGGGGATAAATTTTTTTGTTTTGTTTTTTCCCCAAAGTGCAGCGAGGAGTCTAGTAGCCTAATGAGTTATGTATGTAACAGTAAAGCCAGGCGTGTGTCCAAAAACAACTCCCAGAATAAAAGGTGTTTGCGCGGAGTTGTGTTCTCATGATGGTGACTGTCCGAATGATGAGAAAAGCTGCAGCAATGGATGTGGACATCAGTGTACGGCTCTACCTAAAGGTAAGCTTTACAGATGCATTGGTCAGGTTTTTTTTTTTTTTTTTTTTTTTTTTTTTCCATTGCAGTTCTTCTGTGATCTGGTTTCCCTGATGTGTTTCTGTAACAGAAAAGCCAGGAACGTGTCCAATGACTTTGGCTGGAGTAAAAGGACCGTGTGAAGAGTTGTGTGTCAGTGACTTTGACTGTCCGAAAAAAAATGAGAAGTGCTGCAGCTCTATATGTGGAGGACGTATATGTACACCTGCATCTTAAGGTATTTATTTGTTCTGTTGATGCTTGGGTCCCCAACACGCACCCACTTTAATTTTTGAAATGTCAAAGTAACTGAATTTGGCTCATTGCACCATTTTAATTGCATGGCTTTTAAACTAGATTTTATAATATTTGGAATACAACTATCTCTAAAAGTTATGTTTGCATGCGTTGAGTTTTCTGTAGTGGGTTTGAATGCCTCTAAATGAAGGGACTAATTCTGTGCAGTGAAGCCTGGTCTATATCTCAAACCAAATGTGTTGATAACTCTTCCATGATTAATGTCCTTCCAGACAGAAGTGTCCCAGCCACCTGTGGACATGCATGCAGAGAACATGCCAGTTTAGCCACTGGGGAAAAAAAGCCCTTGATTGCCCCCAATGTTGTACTTAAGGTCTTTTTTGTCTTCCTCAAATAAATCTGTTTAAAGGTCTATGTGTGAATTTGTGTTACTGTGAATGAGATTTCTTGGTCTGTATTGTCTGTGTATATGATTAACTGTACCTCAGCATTGGGAGTTTAACTTCCAGATCCCAGAATCCACTGAACTGACATTGAAGACTAAGTTGGATGATAATTGAACATCAAAACTAAATGCATCCTTAATGTTTATCAGATTTTCTGGATCTAATCTTAAAACTATTTTGGGATAATGCACTTAAAAAAGGTACTGTATTTGAGGTAATGTGAATTAAGTGCAGTCTCAATATCAGTTGCTTAATTTGTACAGTTTAAAGACCCATTTACAAGAGACAAAACTCTTTCAGCTGCTCTCAGTGTGGAAAGAGTTTCTTAAAGAAAGGGGTTACATATCACAAACTCATTCAGGAGAGAAACCGTACACATGTAACGACTGTGGGAAGAGTTTTATACAAGCAGCTGCTCTTAAATTACACCAGAAAACACACAGTGGTGTGAAGACCTTTTAGTTCAGATCATCAACTGAAACCGCACCAGACAATTCACACTGGAGAAAAAACTTAAACTGGAGAACAAACTGCATTAGTGTTTCCACTGTGATGAGACTAAATCAGCCGCGGTCATCAACCGTAGACAACTCAGACCTGTAAAGAATAAAGAACCCATGATTGGTCGATTTTATATACAATGAAACTTGATGAAAATGGCCATTTGTTGGCTTTTATTTTTTTTTTTTTCTTAAAGATTTAAAACCCTAGTATCCGTGTTCCAGCTGTTTTACAATAAAACGTGATGCATTGATAAAAATGAACTCCTTTATGTCAGCAATGCACATTAATTGTGGGAAATTAAAGTGGTATTACCGTTATTTCACACAAAAAGGAGACGCGCACGTATTCAGTAATGCATGTTTCTGCTTCTAATACAGAACCGCACAAAACATGCACATTAAAAACAAAGTTTTGAATTCTGATATATGCCTAATAATAGCTTTCATTTCTGAGGGGACAACACTGTTGTACAGTTTTTATTTTATTATTTGTATTGACAAGTCTTATTGTTTATTATGGTTTAAAATTGAAAATGAAACCACATTTAGTATTTTTACTGCACTGCATTTAGTCCCCTAGTGACTAAACATGAAAACATATTTTCTGCAATGGCATTTTTTTATTGTTTAGAGACTTATTCACTTATTTTAAAACCAGTTTTCATAAACGACGAGTGCTGGTTTTCTTAATGTATAGCCTAGCCTACTCGTATAGTTATAAGCTAAATGTTATTTAATCTCTATATAGGAACTTGAATTTTAAATTGACTAAATTCAGATTTGCAAACGTTGGCCGTTTATTGAGAAATGACTCAAAAACTGTAAACTTTTATTATTATTATTATTATTATTATTATTATTATTATTATTATTATTATTATTATTTTCTGTGTCAGTTTGTGCAGGTTACATAATTAGGCTACTCCAGGGATGGTGACCAGTGAGTGTGTTTAGCTGTGTCTCAATTGTCTCCATCCCTAATCAAACACACCTGAATCTAATCAGGGTCTTCCAGATCACTTCTTGTAGACAGGTGAGTTTCATCAGAGTTGGGTTACGCCAGGCCTCACTGGATCCTTAAAAACACATTTTCAAAAGGTGCATTTAAAACCTCCTGTTCCACTAAATCAGTGTGTTTTTCTGCAGTGTATTGTGAGATCACGGGTTGAGAAGATGAACGCTCGAGTGTGCTGCTCGTTGATCGCTGTCTTGTTGTGTCTCTCTGTGTGCTTGAGCACAAAAGATGCCCAAAAACGTGTCATAGGTGAGTTCTTTTAACTTCATCACACAGTATGAAGAAATGTGTATGTAAATAAGAACTTCTATAAAAAAGGACTTCAGGCACATATCAGAATGTATTGATATACATCAGCCTACCAGACGTCCAGTGGAAGTAAAAAAAGAAAAGTCAGTAATACTAAGTTTTTCCACTTTACAAGATTTTACAGGAAAAACAATGACCAAGATGTTTTGTTATAGCTCCAAAACTACGTATGTTTTTACAGTAAATCAATTCCTTTGGCTGCCAGGATGTTATCTCTCCTCAACTCCATTATTATTATTATTATTATTTTCCAAATATTCTCTTTGCATGCAGTTTAGCATCTGGGACTAATCACGACTTGTGAACCTTTTACTGAAGCTTGGTGGATTTATTTAATCTCTTTTTTTTTAAACAAGTTTAGTTTGATACAGATACATTTGTCTGTTCTACTTAAGTTCGATGTGTGCGAGGCATTCAGTGATTCCTCTCTCAATCATGTTTGTGTAACAGAAAAACCAGGATCATGTCCAGAACCCATTGGAGCCGGACTGTGTGTTGAGAAGTGTTCTGGTGACGGTAGCTGTCCAAACAACCAGAAATGCTGCAGCAATGGATGTGGACATCAGTGTATGGCTCCATGTACTGGTGGTATGTTGTGTTAGTGTGGGTCCGCTTGCTTTCTGTGTGGAGGGGGGTATTTTTATTTTTATCTTCAGTCAGTATAGATGTTCTGTCATGTTTTGTGTGTCAGCTGGACCAGCAAAGCCAGGAGCGTGTCCTAGAAACAATGTTAAAAAACCGATGGTAGGAGTGTGTGCCGAGATGTGTTCCTATGACTGTAACTGTCCGAATGATCAGAAATGCTGCAGCAATGGATGTGGACACCAGTGTATGGCTCCATATAAAGGTATTTATATATTGTTATATTAATGTGAATTAAATTAGTTCACATTTTTTCATCGAGTGAGGCGCTGATCTGTTTTCTCAATCATGTTTATATAACAGAAAAGCCAGGAGTGTGTCCAAAAATGAATCTTAAAGATTGTGCTCAGTTGTGTTCCCAAGACGGTCAATGTCCGGGTGATCAGAAATGCTGCAGCAATAAATGTGGACATCGGTGTGTGCCTCCATATAAAGGTATTCATATTGCTATAATGGTGTGAATTGTATTTTTTTTTGTGTATTTAAATCCAATGAAACATTCAGCGATCTGCCTTTATCATGTGTTCGTATAACAGAAAAGCCAGGAGTGTGTCCAAAAATGAATCCTAAAGATTGTGCTCAGTCGTGTTCCCTAGACGATGACTGTCTGAATGATCAGAAATGCTGCAGCAGTGGATGTGGACGACAGTGTATGTCTCCATATAAAGGTATTAATATGACAATGTGTTTTGATCTTTAAGATTTATAGCTGGATTGATTTGCACTGACCGCTGCATTGGTTCTTGTCAGAGTATTGTCTCGAAGATCGCCTTTTAATGACTGCTCTGGCATCAACATAGATGGACCTGTGCAAGGTTTTCTAGAACAATATAAATATTTAATTAGCAGATAGATCGCTTAAGTGTTACAATTTATACAAGGCATCTTCTACTTCTACAAGCCCCAGTGATCGATAGTTAGCTTTAACTTATAATGATTGATGGCCTATAATATGACCGCAATTCTCTTGCAGTAAACGGGTTTCATTAATATAAATGCTTAAAAACAGAATTTGGAAAACAATGTGTTGGTTGGGGTTTTTATTTTTACAAGTGCAGTGTGGAGTTTAGTAATGAGGCATGTGTGTGTATGGAACAGAAAAGCCAGGAGTGTGTCCAGTGTCTTTCGCTGGAGTAAAAGGACGGTGTGCAGAAGAGTTGTGTGTCAGTGACTTTGACTGTCCAGGAAATGAGAAGTGCTGCAGTTCTTTTTGTGGAGGACGTATGTGTACACCTGCAACTTAAGGTATTTGTTCTGTTGATGCTTTGGTCACACCATATTTTTATTATTTGAAATGTCAAAGTAACTGAATTTGGACCGTTGCACCATCTTAATTGCATGGCTTTTCAAAATCGATTAATAATACAAAAGTAAAGTTTGTTGCGTGCGTGGTTTTCTGTAGTGGGTTTGAATGCCTCTAAATGAAGGGACTAATTCTGTGCAGTGAAACCTGGTCTGTGTCTCAAACCAAATGTGTGCTGAACTCTTCCATGATTAATGTCCTTCCAGACAGAAGTGTCCCAGACACCGGTGGACACGCAGAGAACATGACAATTTAACCATTGGAAAAAGCCACCCCCAATCTTGTACTTCAGGTCTTTTTGTCTTCCACAAATAAATCTGTTTAAATGTCTGTGTGCATTTGTGTGTTACTGCGAATGAATGATGTCTGGGTCTGTAGTATTGATGTCTGCTTGCATAATTAACTGTCCCTAAAAAAACAGGAATTCAACTTCCGGATCCCGGAATCCACCGAATTGATATTGAAGAAAGTTGGATGGCAATTTAACACCCAAAACTAAATTCCTCTTAATGTTTCAGATTTTCTAGATCAAGTAGGCTTTAAAATATATTTTATGTACATGTGCTATTTTGGGATAATGCATTTAAAACAAAGAAATTTAATGGTACTGTATTTGAATGTGTTTTCTGTTAAATACAGTCTCAAAACAATATATTAGTTGATATTAATTTGTACGGTGTTTTTAAAATTTCCTTTTACAAATGTGGCAGAAATAATCTTTCAGCTGCTCTCAATGTGGAAAGAGTTTCTTGTCCAAGAAAGGTGTTACGTATCACACGAAAACTCATACTAGAGAGAAACCATACACATGTGACGAATGTGGGAAGAGTTTTATACAAGCAGAAGCTCTT
This sequence comes from Carassius auratus, assembly GCF_003368295.1. NCBI lineage: Eukaryota > Metazoa > Chordata > Actinopteri > Cypriniformes > Cyprinidae > Carassius > Carassius auratus. The sequence continues at coordinate 592,428 of NW_020528776.1, forward strand.
AAATTACACCAGAAAACACACAGCGGTGAGAAGGATCACGTGTGCTTTGATTGTGGGAAGGCGTTTGCTACTCTTGCCGTACTGAAACTGCATCAGAGAATCCACACTGGAGAAAAACCTTACAAGTGTTCACACTGTGAAAAGAGATTTAAACAATCAGGACATCTAAAGGTACATGAGAGTATCCACACTGGAGAAAAACCGTATGCATGCAATCAGTGTGGGAGGAGTTTTACACAAGCATACGGTCTTAAAGTACATCAGCAGTCTCATTCAGAAAAAAGAGGATATAACTGTGATCAGTGCGGTAAAATATTTGCTAGGGCCTCATACTTGAAGAAGCACCTACAAATTCATTCAGAGGAGAAGCCTCACATGTGTACTTTGTGTGGAAAGAGCTTTATATGGCTGAATGATTTAAAAGTACACCAGAAAACACACAGTGGTGTGAAGATCTTTAGTTCAGATCATCAACTGAAACAGCACCAGACAATTCACACTGGAGAAAAAACTTAAACTGGAGAACAAACTGCGTTAGTGTTTCCACTGTGACGAGACTAAATCAGCCGCGATCCTCAACCGTAGACAACTCAGACCTGTAGAACTCACCTTCTCACATAAAGAACCCGTGATTGGTCGATTATGTAAAATGAAACTTGATAAAAATGGCCATTTGTTGGCTTTTTTTCTTAATGATTTAAAACCCCTAGTATCAGTGTTCCAGCTGTTTTACAATAAAACGTGATACATTGATAAAAAATTACCTCCTTTATATCAGCAATGCACATTAATTGTGGGAAATTAAAGTGGTATTACCGTTATTTCACACAAAAAGAGGACACGCGCACGTATTCAGTAATGCATGTTTCTGCTTCTAATACAGAACCGCACAAAACATGCACATTAAAAACAAAAAAAAAGTTTTGAATTCTGATATATGCCTAATAATAGCTTTCATTTCCGAGGGGACAACACTGTTGTACAGTTTTTATTTTATTATTTGTATTGATAAGTCTTATTGTTTTATTATGGTTTAAAATTATATGAAACTACATTTAGTATTTTTACTGCACTGCATTTAGTCCCCTAGTGACTAAACATGAACATATTTTCTGCAATGGCATTTTTTTATTGTTTAGAGACCTATTCACTTATTTTAAAACCGTTTTTTTTTTTTACTATGAGTGCTGGTTTTCTTAATGTATAGCCTAGCCTACTCGTATAGTTATAAGCTAAATGTTATTTAATCATCTTTATAGGAACTTTAATTTTAAATTGACCAAATTCAGATTTGCAGACGTTGGCTGTTTGAGAAATGACTCAAAAACTGTAAACTATTATTATTATTATTATTATTAGTATTATTATTATTATTATTATTTTCTGTGTCAGTTTGTGCAGGTTACATAATTAGGCTACTCCAGGGATGGTGACCAGTGAGTGTGTTTAGCTGTGTCTCAATTGTCTCCATCCCTAATCAAACACACCTGAACCTAATCAGGGTCTTCCAGATCACTTCTTGTAGACAGGTGAGTTTCATCAGAGTTGGGTTACGCCAGGCCTCACTGGATCCTTAAAAACACATTTTCAAAAGGTGCATTTAAAACCTCCTGTTCCACTAAATCAGTGTGTTTTTCTGCAGTGTATTGTGAGATCACGGGTTGAGAAGATGAACGCTCGAGTGTGCTGCTCGTTGATCGCTGTCTTGTTGTGTCTCTCTGTGTGCTTGAGCACAAAAGATGCCCAAAAACGTGTCATAGGTGAGTTCTTTTAACTTCATCACACAGTATGAAGAAATGTGTATGTAAATAAGAACTTCTATAAAAAAGGACTTCAGGCACATATCAGAATGTATTGATATACATCAGCCTACCAGACGTCCAGTGGAAGTAAAAAAAGAAAAGTCAGTAATACTAAGTTTTTCCACTTTACAAGATTTTACAGGAAAAACGATGAGCAAGATGTATTATTGTTATGGCTCCAAAATTATGTATGTTTTTACAGTAAATCAACTTGTTTGGCTGCCAGGATGTTATGTATGTTATCTCTCCTCAACTCCTTTATTATTGTTTTCCAAGTATTCTCTTTGCATGCAGTTTAGCATCTGTGACTAATCACGGCTTGTGAACCTTTTAATGAAGCTTGGTGGATTTACTTATTTTAAACCAGTTTAGTTTGATACAGATACATTTGTCTGTTCTACTTAAGTTTGACGCGTGCAAGGCATTCATAGATTCCTCTCTCGATCATGTTTGTGTAACAGAAAAACCAGGATCATGTCCAAAACCCCTTGGAGCCGGACTGTGTGTTGAGAAGTGTTCTGGTGACGGTAGCTGTCCAAACAATCAGAAATGCTGCAGCAATGGATGTGGACATCAGTGTATGGCTCCATGTACTGGTGGTATGTTGTGTTAGTGTGGGTCCGCTTGCTTTCTGTGTGGAGGGGGGTATTTTTATTTTTATCTTCAGTCAGTATAGATGTTCTGTCATGTTTTGTGTGTCAGCTGGACCAGCAAAGCCAGGAGTGTGTCCTAGAAACAATGTTAAAAAACCGATGGTAGGAGTGTGTGCCGAGATGTGTTCCTATGACTGTGACTGTCCGGATGATCAGAAATGCTGCAGCAATGGATGTGGACACCAGTGTACGGCTGTATCTAAAGGTATTTATATATTGTTATATTAATGTAAATTAAATTAGTTCACATTTTTAAATGGAGTGAGGCGCTGATCTGCTTTCTCAATCATGTTTATATAACAGAAAAGCCAGGCGTGTGTCCAAAAATGAATCTTAAAGATTGTGCTCAGTTGTGTTCCCAAGACGGTCAATGTCCGGGTGATCAGAAATGCTGCAGCAATAAATGTGGACATCGGTGTGTGCCTCCATATAAAGGTATTCATATTGCTATAGTGGTGTAAATTTTTTTATGCATGTGTGTGTATTTAAATCCAATGAAACATTCAGTGATCTGCCGCCTTTATCATGTGTTTGTATAACAGAAAAGCCAGGAGTGTGTCCAAAAACCAATCTTAAAGATTGTGCTCAGTCGTGTTCCCTAGACGATGACTGTCTGAATGATCAGAAATGCTGCAGCAGTGGATGTGGACGACAGTGTATGTCTCCATATAAAGGTATTAATGACCATGTGTTTTGATCTTTAAGATTTATAGCTGGATTGATTTGCACTGACTGCTGGATTGGTTCTTGTCAGAGTATTGTCTCAAAGATCGCCTTTTAATGACTGCTCTGGCATCAACATAGATGGACCTGTGCAAGGTTTTCTAGAACAGTAAAATTATTTAATTAGCAGATAGATCGCTTAAGTGTTACAATTTATAAATTGTATCTTCTACTTCTACAAGTCCCAGTGATCGATAGTTAGCTTTAACTTCAAATGATTGATGGCCAATAATATGACCGCAATTCTTGTGCAGTAAACGGGTTTCATTAATATAAATGCTTAAAAACAACAGAATTTGGAAAACAATGTGTTGGTTGGGGTTTTTATTTTTATTTTTTATTACAAGTGCAGTGTGGAGTTTAGTAATGGGGCATGTGTGTGTATGTAACAGAAAAGCCAGGAGTGTGTCCAGTGTCTTTCGCTGGAGTAAAAGGACTGTGTGCAGAAGAGTTGTGTGTCAGTGACTTTGACTGTCCAGGAAATGAGAAGTGCTGCAGCTCTTTTTGTGGAGGACGTATGTGTACACCTGCATCTTAAGGTATTTGACATTTCAATTGATAAAAATACGGTGTGTGTGACCAAAGCATCAACAGAACGAAGTAACTGAATTTGGACTGTTGCACCATTTTAATTGCATGGCTTTTGTGTTCCAAGTATTATGAATCGATTTTGAAAAGTAAAGTTTGTTGCGTGCGTGGTTTTCTGTAGTGGGTTTGAATGCCTCTAAATGAAGGGACTAATTCTGTGCAGTGAAACCTGGTCTGTGTCTCAAACCAAATGTGTGCTGATAACTCTTCCATGATTTAATGTTCTTCCAGACAGAAGTGTCCCAGACACCGGTGGACACGCAGAGAACATGACAATTTAACCATTGGAAAAAGCCACCCCCAATCTTGTACTTCAGGTCTTTTTTGTCTTCCACAAATAAATCTGTTTAAAGGTCTGTGTGCATTTGTGTGTTACTGCGAATGATTAACTGTCCCTCAAAAACAGGAATTCAACTTCCGGATCCCAGAATCCACTGAATTGACATTGAAAAATTGCCATCCAACTTTCAACACCCAAAACTAAATTCCTCTTAATGTTTCAGATTTTCTAGATCAAGTAGGCTTTAAAATATAATTTATGTACATGTGCTATTTTGGGATAATGCATTCAAATACAGTACCATTAAACTTCTTTGTTTTAAATGTGTTTTCTCTTAAATGCAGTCTCAAAACAATATATTAGTTGATTTTATTAACTTGTACAGTGTTTTTAAAATTTCCTTTTAAAAATGTGGAAAAAATCTTTCAGCTGCTCTCAATGTGGAAAGAGTTTCTTGTCCAAGAAAGGTGTTACGTATCACATGAAAACTCATACTGGAGAGAAACCATACACATGTGACGAATGTGGGAAGAGTTTTATACAAGCAGAAGCTCTTAAATTACACCAGAAAACACACAGCGGTGAGAAGGATCACGTGTGCTTTGATTGTGGGAAGGCGTTTGCTACTCTTGCCGTACTGAAACTGCATCAGAGAATCCACACTGGAGAAAAACCTTACAAGTGTTCACACTGTGAAAAGAGATTTAAACAATCAGGACATCTAAAGGTACATGAGAGTATCCACACTGGAGAAAGTCAGTCTGGAAAGCTTTTTATGGTTAATTTTCAACAACACCCTTAAGTTTAAGGGAAAATTACACTTTTATGCAAACATTGTACTTAAGTATAATAACGAGGTAAAGCTACTCCATTACTGCCTACCACTGATCATAAAGATTTAAAACCCCAAGTATTAATGCTTATTTAGTGAGTGAAAATCGTGACATCTGCCAAGTATGCTGACCCATACACCGAATTGGTGCTCGGCCTTTAACCCATCCAAATGCGCGCACACACACAGCAGATGTATATATTTATAATATATAGCAGCAGATTTATAATACAGCACAAAACATGGGCTTTAGTCCAAAAACATGCACATACAAAAAATGGATACATTTTATCACATGTCTTTATGTAACTGTATAAAGAGAGAGCGCATACATACATGGATAGTGTCTGTGACATCACCCATAGGTTTCTGATGAGCGAAGATTCGATCACATTTCTAAACCTTTTCCACCAAATGCTACAATCTGCAGCTTTGAGCACAGACTCATTGACAAACTATGTGACCCACTAAATAGATTCCCTTTTACCGTGTATACATTACAGTCTGTTGCTTTGCATTAGTTTCTGTTCCCTTGGTCACTGATTATGTTCGGTGTCTCGTTTATTATTTTCATATTTACAGCTTGATTCCTCCACACAATGTTCAGTCTTGACTTTAATATTTAAGGGAATCAGATCGGTTTACCTTAAAGTGGATAGGACGGTGGAGTTATTACTGGGAAGTTGGGAAATGTGTAAAAAAAAAAATTGATCTTGTAATAAAGAAACCTGGAGTGACAAAATTATTTGCAAAAAGCTTAAATTAATAGAAATCTAGCTTTTTCCATATGCGTCACATTTCACAAGTATTGTATGGTTTCTACTCGTCCACTTGTGTCACGGTTTCCAGTTTCAAATATTTTACTTAAAATAAGATTTAAAGACTGAAGTGTAGAATATATATTTATTAGAATATTTGAGAAAAGGGATGAGTCAAAAGTATCAATGTATCCATCATAATTTATACACAAGTTTTGCTAAACTATGATATTTATTTGGTGAATGTAGAAGACCTCAAACATGGTATAATAGCTTTCCCCCAGCCCCAATGGTTAAACTGGCATGGTCTGCTGCATGCACAGGTGGTTGGGCAACACTTCTGTCTGGCAGGTTACGGATCATCATACACTTGGTTTGAGACATGGACCAGGCCTCACTGCATGAAAACAGATTTAGTGACAAACAGCACAAAACGAAGCATGAACCACAAGTCTTTTACAGACGATTACATTCCAAGTTTCACTAGGATTTTGAAAAACCATATGCTTGAAATGGTCCTATGGGCCAAATGAATGTACTTAAACATTCTATTGTTTTTAATGGTAAAGTCTGTGCATGGGGAAACACGCATCAATATAACAAATACCTTTAGGTAGAGATGTACATTCATGCCCACATTTAGTGCTGCAGCATTTCTCTTCATTCGGACAGTCACCGTCATTGATACACAACTCTTTACACAATCCTTTTCCAAGGAAACTCATTGGACACACTCCTGGCTTATCTGTCGTACAAACACACAACAGGGAAACCAGATGACTGAATGACTCCAAAAAAGCAGACAATGCATTAATATCATACCTTTAGATACAGCCGTACACTGGTGTCCACATCCATTGCTGCAGCATTTCTGATCATCCGGACAGTCACAGTCATAGGAACACATCTCGGCACACACTCCTACCATTGTTTTTTTACCATTGTTTCTAGGACACACTCCTGGCTTTGCTGGTCCAGCGGACACACAAAACATGACAGAACATCTATACTGACTGAAGATAAAAATAAAAATACCCCCCTCCACACAGAAAGCAAGCGGACCCACACTAACACAACATACCACCAGTACATGGAGCCATACACTGATGTCCACATCCATTGCTGCAGCATTTCTGATTGTTTGGACAGCTACCGTCACCAGAACACTTCTCAACACACAGTCCGGCTCCAACAGGTTTTGGACAGGATCCTGGCTTTACTGCTACACAAACACATGATAGAGAAACCGGATCACTGAATGCCTCGCTGTACAAGAAGATATAGGCTCATTTAATGCACACTATTATAACAATATAAATACCTTGATATGGATCCATACACTGATGTCCACATCCATTGCTGCAGCATTTCTGGTTGTTTGGACAGCTACCGTCACCAGAACACATCTCAGCACATAGTCCTACTCCAGTGGGTTTAGGACAAGATCCTGGCTTTTCTGTTACAGAACCACAAGATGGAGAACACACATCACTGAATGCCTTGCATGTATCAAACTTAAGTGTAAAACATACTTATTCATCTGTATCAAACCAAAGTAGCAAGGAGTGACATTACTGGTTGTGTCTAGTAATGCTAACAAAACATGGACATTAGTCCATTTTAATTCAATATTATACACACACACAAAGTAATTATACCATGAGCACCACGCATAAGAGGCTCACAAATCATGATCAGCCCCTGATGCTAATTTGCAAGCAAACTAAATATATATAAAAAAAATAAAAATAAAAATAAATCAGCATTTAATCTACAACACAAAGCTTAACTTTCACTGGACGTCTGGTAGGCTAATGTACATTTCTGATACGTGCCTCAAATCTATTTTTATAAGTTCTTATATACACTCATACTGTGTGATGAAGTTAAAAGAACTCACCTATGGCACATTTTTGGGCATCTTTTGTGCTCAAGCACACAGAGAGACACAACAAGACAGCGATCAACGAGCAGCACACTCGAGCGTTCATCTTCTCAACCCGTGATCTCACAATACACTGCAGAAAAACACACTGATTTAGTGGATCTGGAGAATTTAAAGACACTTATTGAAATGTGTTTTTAAGGATCCAAGGATCTGATGAAACTCACCTGTCTACAAGAAGTGATCTGGAAGACCCTGATTATGTTCAGGTGTGTTTGATTAGGGATGGAGACAATTGAGACACAGCTAAACACACTCACTTGTCCTTTCAGCGACAGGGGGGTGTCAGGCTCTTCTTTGAAAAGAATTTATATTGCAATAATCCGATCAGTGTTTGACTATGGATGTACAGTATACAAAACAGCAGTAAAAGCTACATTAGCTGAACTGGACAAGGTGCAGGCCAAAGCTCTCCGGCTGTGTAGTGGAGCCTTCCGAACATCACCTGTCCCAGCACTGCAAGTAGAAGCAGGGGGGATGCCTTTAAATCTTAGGAGGTTAAAACTTTCCCTAGCATATTGGGTAAACTTACAAGGGCATGAAACTACACATCCTACAAAACTGGTGTTAGAAGAATGCTGGGAATATGGTCGCACTGTGAACACCAGTTTTGGATGGAACAGCAATAAAGCGGCAGATGACATGGGAATCAGTATTATTGCAGCAAAAAAATGTTAACTTGAGCACAATTCCACCTTGGTTTTTCTGCTATCCTGTAGTTAACCTGAAAGCAAAAAATATAATCAAGACAGGATTGTATCGAAGTGTACAGCAGTATCTAGAAGTGATGTATAATGACACAGTACAGATATTTACAGATGCATACAAAGAACCTGCAGGTAAAACCCCCAAGTATACCTAAGAAGTGAAACCAAATTTTGTTTGAACTCTATGTCCTTCCTAACTAGCATTCAGACTGGGAAATCTGCACGGAGACAGGATCTTTTAGATGAAGTTCATCAGATGATTTTCGGGATAGCTATACAGAATCTAATATTACAGTTCACTTGGGTTCCGGCGCACACAGGTATTGAGGGCAAATGAGAGGGCAGATGACTGGTTTTAAAATGAAAGTGAAAATGTCTCTAAACGGGGCACATTCTACAGGAATCAAAAGCAACATGGCACTTAAAAAAATGACTTTGCAGAAAATATGTTTTCATGTTTAGTCACTAGGGGACGCTCCAGGAGCGAGGTCAGCGTCCAGTCAAGGTATAAAAAAAGAAAAAGGAAAAAAGTGTCTGAATCAATGGTCTTAATGCAGAAGTAAAAATACCAAATGTAGTTTCATAAAATTTTAAACCACAATAAAACTATAACAACAGTGTTGTCCCCTCGGAAATATAGGCCTAGATCATAATAATTCAGTTCAACAAAAATAAAAAAATAGTGCAGAATATTATGACTAAGTGATTTTAATATAATTAGGGAATAAATACACTATCCAAACATTAAAATCTCACTAAATGCACAATAACAATATTAATGGTCAATTTGAGTCTGCTGAGATAATGTCTACAGGATGTGGTCAAAGGAGCTCAAAGTGACAGAATAATAAACGAAATGAATAAAAAATCAAGCAGTGGGAAAAAAAAAACCCAACCACTTGTGCACACATGAGTCAAGTCAGTTCTTCAGTGGATTGCATTCAAGTTTGTAATGATTGTTTAAATGAGAAGCCAAATGAAGAAGCGGAAAAGACACACAAGAACAAGAAAAGTGTGAGCGTTGGCATGGATCTAAAGGTAAGACTTCCCAAAACAGCTCAAAAATATAAACAGTAAGCCTAAATAAAGGTGTATTTTTTCTAATGTAAGGAACGTCTTGTTTCCACTGTTTGATTCTGTGACTCTTGCTGAGTCATAGTGAAAGCCGCTGTGGTCTGACTTTAATTCAGACCAGATTAATGGCAGAATGACCCCAAAAAATGTGGTATCTGTTGTCAAACGTCTTGCACCTGTTCACAATTGCATGTGTGCGGTTGACTGATGTGATGGGTAAATGGACATATTCCTTTAAGTCAGATTTCCACTCCCTGGAACTGATTGTAGTTAAATACCCATATCCACGAAAACAACTGATAAACGTTTACAGAGGTTACTTTCTTGTGATCTTATTAAGAGCCGAGGAATTAAAACTAGGATTCGAAACTGAGTCGCAACATCAGTATTTTGGTAGCTGCGCGTTCATGTATTAGCCTACATCATCTCGAGACGCGCTTCGCGGAGACGCGCAGAATGAAGAGTTTTTTTTCTTGATAGCCTACCTGAAGACTTTTTCTTCTTGGCTCTAAAGTTATCTAGACACAACTAAGATAATGGGCCCATATTCAGGACGCGACTTGTTGCATGAAAGTTGTTATTAATTGTACTTAGATGCATTTATCTCCTCTATATAAAAGGTGCATTCACACACACACACACACACGCAGAGAGACACGCACACACATACACACACAATCATTTTCTATCTCAGACGATTGAAGAAAATGATTCACACGCTCGTTGTGTTCGTTTTATGTTTTGTTCCTCTGATTGGTAAGTAGCTAATAAACTTTTGACCTGTCTGTAGCATGAAGGGTTGCGATTTTTAGCATTTAAAGCATTTAGAAGATCTACATGTTTACGTCTTGCGTCGTGCATCCCCAGAAGTGTTTGGCGCCGAGACCGATGAGATCGTGTCAGCGATGGAGGGAGATTCTTTCACTCTCAGAACCGGTCTCACAGAAATACTGAGAGATGATGAGATCGAGTGGAGGTTTGGATCGAGCAGAACTCGTTTAAGCAGAATAACAGCAGGAAACATTACAACATACAGTGAGGAGAAATTCAGAGACAGACTGCAGCTCGACAGACAGACTGGAGATCTCACCATCACAAACATCAGTAATGGACACACTGGAGTTTATCAGCTGAGCATCATTATCAGGAATAAGAAGTCAACCAAGCGATTCGCTGTCAGTGTTTACGGTGAGATGGAGATGTAGATGTTGTAAATAATATAAATTAAAAAATTCTAGTTTTGTTTATGTGTCCCCTTTGTTTCCCAGCTCCTGTGCCAATTCCTGTAATCTTCAGTGATATTTGGCAATGTGCTTTATCATCTGAAAGATCTTCGAGGATCTTCCTGTGTTCAGTGTTCAATGTGAGTCACGTGACTCTCTCCTGGTACAAAGGAAACAGTTTATTGTCCAGCATCAGTGTGTCTGATCTCAGTATCAGTCTCTCTCTACCTCTGGAGGTGGAGTATCAGGATATAAACACCTACAGCTGTGTGATCAACAATCCCATCACAAACCTGACCACACATCTGGACATCAGCGAACTCTGTCAAATACATTCAGGTAGTCTAAATCCAGTTTTGTGCATTTTTGTGAAATAGATTTAACAATGCATTTTCTTTAGTGCTTGATTTAGTGTGTTTCCTCAGACTGCGACCTTTGTTTCGACGCTCCTGAAGCTGTGATCCGACTGGTCGTCACTGCTTTGATAAGTGTAGCTGCTGTGACCGCTGTTGTTCTCCTGGTTAATGACATCAGAAGAACCGGAAGAACACAGACAATGAAACGCTGATGTACTTCATATTGTACAGCAATAATAAACAGTCTGTTTCTTTTCCTTACTGCCTCAGTATTTTTTTATGATTTATGTCAGTGTTATAGTATAATGCAAACATTGTGCTATTTAGATTATATTAAAAAAGTATAGGTAAAAGAGCAAATACTAGTGGTAAGACATGTAAACACCAGTCTAATCTTTCTTTATGCTTCTGGCAATTTCAGAAAATTCCAGTCAATACACAATGGAAGCACTCCAGTAAGCATACAGTCATGGCCAAAAGTTTTGGCAGTGACATAAATGTTGTGTTTTGCAAAGTTTGCTGCTTTAGTATTTGTAGCATGATGCTGGATATGAGCTCCTGGGCCAAATTATGACTAATGGCGATCATTCTTGTCTTATGAGTTGATCACAATTTGTGGGCTTCTGCTTGTCCACTTGCTTTTTGAGGACTGGTCACAGGTTCTCTAAGGGATCGAGATCCGGGGAGTTGCCAGGTCACACATCCAAAATTTCAATGTAATGATCTTTGAGCCTTTTCTTTATGACTCTGGCTTTGTGACATGGTGCTCCATCATGACGGACAAGTCACATATAATCACCAAATGTACATGTATTAATTTAGCAGACACTTTTATTCAAAGCAACTTACAGTGTAGTGGGAAGTTCGGATCATTATACCGACTCGGACTTTTGAGTCACGTTCAGCAAAATGAACGAATCTTTTTTTCCCAAGTTATTTCGTTCATTTTAGCAAAATGTAATTAAAATGTTACGTGTTAGTTCCCCAACACATCTAGTACTTACGCAAACGTTGATCACACTACAAACAATAAAATGCTATAAGATACAAAAAAGATTAACTGACAAACTTTACATTTCATTATATACAAGAAGATTGCTCAAAAAGGACATAAATGACATAAATTAAAAGCAAATAACATTTTGAATCCTAAACAAGTAGGCTAACACTACACCCAGCCGGCACATGACCGACCTTCAACGTTGAAATATGGTTGAAATAAGGTCAGTTGTGGTTTCAACGTTGAAACAACGTTGACTCAATGTTTAAAGCTGAATGGTTGAAAAACATCCAGCACATGACTAACTTTCAATGTTGAAATATGGTTGAAATAAGGTCAGTTGTGGTTTCAACGTTGAAACAACGTTGATTCAACGATTAAAGATGAACTGTTGAAAAACTTCCAGCACATGACCAACTTTCAACATTGAAATATGGTTGAAATAAGGCCAGTTGTTTTAATGAAACAACGTTAAAAATGTTTAATGCTAAATGGTAGAAAAAGGTTAACAAGCTTTTAAATTATTTATATTAAATTTTCACTGCACAAATGTGCACAACTTGTAATGAGACACATTACTCAAACATGTTTTTGACAGAAACTGTAGCTTTCCACCAAAATGAAAGATCCACTGGTTTCAGTCATAAAGGTACAAGGGTTTGTCTTGTAAGTGCTGCAAAAAATATGCATTTTTGTGCCAAATTATTTTACAAAAACCTTTAAATATTATTGTATTTGGATTGTTCTACTACATGTTTTTAGCATTACCTCCATGCATACTCTGCATAATAAAGTGTGGGATTATTTTCATCTGTTTTATACAGTATGTTTCCAAAATGTAACTGCTGTTTGACAATTTTGAGCATGTGGTAGTTTATTGAAGTTGTTTGTAAAGCCATTGCTGCCAGTCATTAGATTTTTAGCCTTGCATGTACCATGTTGATCTAAATGCCAACTAGGATCTAGGTGTATTTATACACGGTGCAAGGTACGACGGGGAAACAACGTCGTGTTATCAACGCTGATTAACTTTTCAAAATCAACAGCTCATTCAGCTTTCTTCCCAGGACTGCAGCACGACCCTAATTCACCCATAATGCAGGGAAGACGGTGAAACAGCGTCGCGATTTCAACGGTGAATCCCCGTCGTGATTTCAACGTTGATCCAATTTGCAAAATCGAAATTATTCAACGTTGATTCAACCATGGTACCTGATGTTGTTTCAACGTTGAAATGCCGGCTGGGCAGTAGCCTAATCTGAAGGGTGAACTCAAAAGACAAATCATATTTCGCCATCATATGGACAACTTTTAAAGCATAATTATCATAAAAATAATAATAAAGTACTATGCACCCATTTGTAAGGAAAGTAAATTAACTAATTACTCTAGCAGAATTATGAGAGAGCCCCCTCCCTTGGTTGAAAAGCAACCCCACACATGGATGGTCTCAGGATGCTTCCCTGTTAGCGCAACACAGGACTCATGGTAGCATACATTTTCCAGCTGTCCCAAACAGTCAAAAGGGAGCTTCGTCAGAGAAAATAACTTTGTACAATCCTTGTACTTCCTGAAGAATTTCTGTCCTTGACATTTTTCTTGGAGAGAAGTGGCTTCTTTGCTCCCCTTCTTGACACCAGGCTGTTGTCCAAAAGTCTTGGCCTCACTGTGCATGCTGATGCTCTCACGCCAACCTGCTGCTATTCTTGAGCAAGCTCTGACTGCTGGAGACAAGATTCTGTAGCTGAGTCCTCGGGAGGAGACATACTGGCGCTCGCTGGACACTCTGGGACATACTGAAGACTTCTGAAGATGTTATTATTAGTGGCAAAGAAGTGACCCTTTGCAACTAAAAGACCAATAAAAAATCCCCATGTAAACAGCTTAACAAATAACAAATACATAATAAACAAAATAAACAAATAAGAACCATTTAAATCAACATTGTGAAGACAGAAATTCATATATAATTTCAGATTACTAATAATATGTTTTCTTTACGTGTTCATATTTTGTTGAAATCAGGGGTGTCAAACTCAATTCCTGGAGGGCCAGAGCCCTGCAAAGTTTAGATAAAACCATAATGAAACACACCTGATCCAACTAATCAACTAATTAAGTCCTTCAGGCTTATTTAAAAAAATAAAAAAAAAATAAACGGTATGTCTGTTGGAGCAGGATTAGAACAAAACTCTACAGAGATCCAGGCCCTCCAGGAATTGTGTTTAAAGATAAAGACTGAATGAAAAATAACTATATTATTTGATTTTGATGCATTTTAAGCAGTGTTTTTTTTTCACTAGAGTGCAGAAATGATCAGAGAGTAGAACAGAAGTATATCTGTATACATTCAGTTCAGATTTATTATTTCAGATTTACAGCAAAAGGGTCAGATTTAATTAGCAAACAATGCTAAACAAATGCTAAACATATATATATATATATATATATATATATATATATATATATATTAGGCAGCACAACAGATACAGCACTGATAATAATTCATTCAGCATATTAGAATGGTTTCTGAAGATCATGTGACACTGAAGACTGGAGCAATGATGCTGATTAAAATTCAGTATATTAAATTCAAGTTTATTAAAATAGAAAACCAATATTAGAAATTGCAATAATATTTCACAATATAATTTTTTTTTGTTCAAATAAATGCAGCCTTGATAAGTCTAATAGACTCCTTTATATAAAAAAAATAATAATAACTGTTCCCAAACTTTTGAATGGCAGTATATAATTATTATGCTACCAAAATGGGACGAAGTACAAATGGAAATGCAAGAATATCTTAAAAAAGGTCAAAAAAGCAAAGTTTTCATACATGTAGTGCTGCACATTATACTGTCTGAGTCAAAGATCTGTAAACTGTGTCTTTCAAATACAGATTAAGAATACAGTGATCAGTGTCTTCATATAGCAAATACAGCTCTTGTTCATTTATACAGCTTACAGTAGCTATGTGTATATTGTTACTGTGGTTATACTGTCATTGGATAGATGGATTCATGCTGATCCTGATATTGATTCAACTGATCTTCATCGAACCCACACTGATCCTCCTAATCACAAAACTCTGTCACCTGGAAGCAAACACAGATTTAAATCCATTGTAAATCCTGAAATTACATAAGCAGAAAAATAGTTTTCTTAAGTTTTATACTTATAGTTCATTTAACTTTTCTTTTTCTTTTTTCAACCTTTGTTCAATCTAAACTATGTTCAGTACTGTCTTTAATGATTCTATATGAATTGTGTTTCTTTATAATAATGCTTGTGAACAACCATAAATAAATCACAGCACATACAAACATGTCTAAAATGCCGGTAAAACTAAAAAAACAGAAACATTGCAGCTAATACTCACGCCTTTGCCTTGACCTGCACCAACAGTAAATCATAAGGGCAACAGCAACCACCAGAGCAACGCTGACAGATATCACTGCTATAACAACTGAAGACAGACCTGGATTTCCAATGATAAAGAAAAAAGTAATTTGTGTAAATGTGTAAATCTACAAAGAAACGCACTACACTAAAACTGCTGAGTTGGTCTTGTTTTATTTAACCCAGCGGTGCTGGGTTGGGAAAGCAGACGTGAAAGAGAGCACCCACGTCACGTTTATATCAGAAGACACCAGTGCGAGAAGCTGCATGCCATTTTCTCTTTTCAGATGGAAGCGAGCGAAAGTTTATGGTAAGTAAAGATTAAAAATGTTGGGTTAAACATATAACCCAACTTGATGGGTCAAAACAACCCAACCCATGCAAAAAAAAATATATAAATATATATATATTATATATATATATATATATATATATATATATATATATATATATCTACTCACCATTGACAGTAACACTAATGATCCTCTGCAAGGTGTATGTGCTGCTGCTCATGTGTAGATGATAATGTCCAGAATCCGTTGTTTCAGAGTCGCTGATGGTGAGAGATCCAGTTTTTTCATTTGGTTGCAGCCTGTCTTTGAATCTCTTATCACTACTGTCATATAATATGAATTGATTCGTCTCTTTATTCATTTCAGCAATGAGATGGTCTTCAAACTTCCACAAAATTCGATCACATCTTTGTATGTCAATAAGACCAGTGCGTAGAGTGACAGATTCTCCCTTCTTTACTGATATGTTCTTTATACCATCTGCCAAAGCAACAAACATATGACTCAGATATTAAATTCATATCACAGAGCATTCAACACTGATTCATTTGGGAATATTTTAGATACACTCTCAACAAGTCCTGTGTCATTCGTATGCATTCTTAGCTCTTATTATAGCAGTTGGTCATATGTTTTTGACCTCAGGATACCTGTTGTCCAACAGATCTTATAGCCTGGAATTTGCGCTGTAATTCTTAAAGTTCATTAACAAAAAAGTTAATTTCTTCAAAATTAGCATTTTTCTAAGAATCCTATATTTATGTTGATTTAATTTGAATGAAAATGAATAAGTCAGTTTCACTTACAGTATCACTTACGTCTTCGGAACACAGTTTAAGATATTTTGGATGGAAACCGGGAGGCTTGTGACCAGGGCCGGATTAACCATACGGGCAACTGGGCAATTGCCCAGGGGCCCAAGACCTCTAAAGGGCCCAGGGCAGCAAGGGCACAAGCAAAATACTGTATCTGGTAATCTCCCGCTTTATATTAAACAAACTGTCAACACGGGAATTTGCGCTGCACATAGAGACGCTGCGCTGCCTATGACTTTGAACTTGAGTTGAGAGCGGCTGAGAGTCTCATGCAGACTGACCAATGAAGAGAGGGCCTCAAGTTAAGACCCTCTCCTCATCGGTCAGTCCGCATGAGGTGGGTCAAATGTTACGATGCTAAGTCAGCTTCCGTCAACGACGAGGACAACTCAGCTAGCCAGGACTTTTCTACACCGCCAGCTTACGTTTACAGCCCAGAGAGCGAAGAGCATTTCAAATTCAAACATGCACTTCGTCCTTATTTAGGACTAAAATTATGTGTTTTGCCAGATTATGTAGCATTTATTTCTGTCTTGTCTTCTTCAGAGAAATTGACAGATTTCTAAATGTTTATGTAGCACTAAAATGTTTAACTGGTTAATTGTGCTGTGATAGGTTGTTGTTCTATTAGCTTTTTCCTTGAGGTGCCAGCTTCATTAAAATGCTGTAAATTGTTGTGGAGGGATAACTGGCAGATTTCAAATTGTTTGTGTTGGACTAATAACTTGATTGCCTTGTTGAATTCTGAGGAAACAGGGTCACCCTGTCAGGGTCTGCTTAAAATGAGCTGAGGACCAAAATGTTTCTTGATGTGTTGTCTGTGGTCTTCTGTTATAGCTCTATCAATTCAATACATTTCTATTGGGAATAAATGTTGTTAAATAAACAATGGTTTGAAAGTGGTTGCTTATTTATTCATTTTGGGGAAAATGGAGGAAATATTTCCTTCACCCTCAATGTAGTGGGTCAATTTTACCAGATTATACAGATGCTGATGTGTTTTGTTTTCATTGCATCATATGTGAGTGAATGACTTTGATAGGGGACATAGTAGTGCATTTGTAGTTCTATGAGCATTTCAATATTTGTAAATCAAAATACACCGGGTTACAGTTAGAATTTGAAGTTTTGAGTATATTTACTGTATATTAAAGTAATATATTCTGTATATGACCATATTATGGTGATCCTGGGGTCGTGATGATGGGGCCCTTGAATATTGTTGCCCAGGGTACAACAAAGTGTTAATCTGGCCCTGCTTGTGACTGTCCCATAGACTGCCAAGTAACTAACAAGTAAAAGTATGAAAGACATCATCAGAATAGTCCATCTGCCATCAGTGGTTCAACCGTATGAAGAAATCATTTTTCAAAATATCTTAAATTGTGTTCTGAAGATGAACCAAGCTTTTATGGGTTTGAAATGATATGGGGGTTAGTGATTAATGAAAACATTTTCATTTTAGGGTGGAGTATCCCTTTAAAGTGAAATTACTAAACCTACACAGGAGTGCTTGAGAAAAATGCTAAATTTTGAATATTTATATATATATAGTGTTTGTTTTGTTTGGTTGTACATTTTTTTTTTTTTTTCCTAGACTGACTGCATAAACAACTTATGAACGAGTTTCTAAAACTGAACGTGGTTGTTTCTCGTGCGAGATTAGTAGAATACTTTATAAAAAACTTTATTGTATTCTCTAATTATTCGCCAAGACTCAGGATCTGAAAGAGTGAAATTCTCAGGGAGATTTTTTAATAAATGTCAAGTCGAGGCACGTTGTCCGTTTACTAGACATCAGTTGGCTAAAGACTCTTTAACGTTATTTTTTTTATTAAGTATAAATGTACAAATGTAAGTGTTCATTTGAGCAACTAAACTAGGCTACTAAACGATAAAGTCAAAATAGTACATAATTTCTAATAAAATCTTACAACCTTACAGAAAATTGAAGCTACTCACCAACAGTAATTTCGAATTTCCTATGCAAGATCAAACGGATGGTATTGATCTCCACCTTATAAACTCCAGACTGTTTCATTCGGATGATTCTGATGGTGAGATCTCCGGTCTCATTATTCAGATGAATGTTACTCCATCTCGAGTCAGCGCTGTTTAATCCATTAACTTGCTCGAGACCATCGATGGTTCCAATGTTTGTTTGTTTGCATTAACTAAATTATTTTAATATTAAAGTGTTTATTGAAATGACAATATGCCATTCGAAAGCTCAGAGGTTCAGGGTTCGACATTTACGACCGTGTTTTCATAGCTATAACTTCATTTTAATTCGTTATCGATTTGCAATTACCTCACGGTAGCTCTTAACTGTTTGACTCACGGCAGCTCTTAACTGTTTGAGTCCACTGACAATGGCAGATGAATTCAAGCGTGCGTACACCAGTTTAGTTTTCATGCTAATATTACAGAAAGAAAACATAAATAAGTAAATAAATATAGGCTACAGTATACTTTTTAATTCAAACAGTGGTAATTAAGAGAAATGTCTTTATCTCCGGTTTGTTTAGCCTACATAATATTTCTTCGTAATAAATATCATTTATTTCCACTTTTTTAAAGAAATTATGCACTGCGAAGGTTTATTTCAATTTTAAATCGCTCCCAAGTTTGCTAGAGTCTTACGTACAGAGTAACTCCGCCCCCAGCGGTCTTTCTGCAGAGCTGATTGGTCATTCGTTCAAAACATTCTAACAGCACCGCCGGCTGTTGTGACGTTCAAATATGCCCTACATATAGCTTAATATTTACTGCATACAGGTAGACAGTTTGAAGCTAATACTGTTCAGATTGATGCAAAATGCAACCAATGAATAGATGATTACAGATATTATATAGGCCTAGTTTGTTTGTATCCCGGGTTCAGATATATGCATATTTCAAAGCATTGACATTTTCTAGTTAAAATACCTGCGCTTAGGAATCTTAATATTTGCTTTGTCTGATTTATTCACCACTAATGTAACAAAGATGAATGCAAAAACAATGAGTGTTTTCGGACGGGTCTCCAAAATGCTTCTCCCTTTTTTATTGGTCAGAAAAACCTTCAAACGCACATCATTAGTTTAGTGATGTGTGATTCACTCAAGCAAATGTAACAATATTTTCAAGGCACCATGGAGTCGCATGGGGAAAACAAATCTTTAAATGACTTAAGATGGGATCACAATGTATGATTTTGACAATTTTGTCAATGTCAACCTTCAGATTCGCAAGGTCATAGGGCAAAATCAATAGCGCTGATTACTTCTTGTGACATACGCATACATTTTTTGCATATTGTTAGGTGCACAGTGCTGGTTGAACAATATAACACAGGCATAAATGTGGAAAAACTAAAACCAGTAGAATAAGGATGTAGAAGATTGCAGCAAATCAGGCAGAGTATAAGTTTAGTCTCATATTAATCACCCAGAATGACATTAAAATGTACCTTCTTTAAGAGAAAAAAAAAGCTAATGTGAATATAATTTTTTATTTAAACCCCTTGAAATTTTACTAATACATTTGCCAGACTTGTGGCTTTTACATTCTTGCTTTTTAAGATGCTCCGGCAAAGTTCTGTATAGTTATTTCTATGTATTGTTTATTAAAAATTAATGGATCTTTACGTTCCAAGACATTTAAGCTTCTTTTACTCTTTCTCTATATTTCTATAATGAAGTCTGACTTCTGAACAGTAAACTCATAACTATCATCTTTTTAAAGAGACCACGGTTATGCATGTAGTCTAAATGGTTAATAAACTGCAAGCTTTTTAGTTTGTGTAGGTCATGTTTGGGTTTGAGCTCAGTTAAGACGGGTGACTGTTAAAAGGTTAAGTCAGCAATGAGGGTGCCTTGATTTCCAAACCACCGTATCACATCAGATCCCTGTATTTCAGTAACACCAGTGTGTAGAGTGAGAGAGTCTCCCTCCATCACTGACACTGACTCCACAACATCTGTCTCAACAACAAACACACGAGGAGAACAAACAGGAGCAGTTTAAAACAGAGATTGATCACTGCAAGCAAATTTTAAAAAGTAGTAATGTGTGAAAGCCTGAAATTATACTGAAAATTATAAATATAAAATATTTAGCATTTTAAAAATGCATAACATTCAAACATTTTAATATAAAATGATGTTACTGGATTATGGATTATTTGTAATGAGAAAAAAAGCATGACTTTGAATACCACTGTATTTAAAATGGTGTCACCAGTAATTTACTGTATAGACAATGTTATATAAAAATAAAAATAAAAAAATAAAAAAAGATCAATCCACCAGTGAATTAATTAACGACTGCTTATCATGTTCTGTTGGCTCTTTCACTTTGACCCTCATTAATTAAATATTACACTGAGTCTAATTATCAGTATAAAGTTCCCTGAACTCAAAATCAGTTATCAGGAAAAGATAACACAACACACATTATGGTAATTGGATTTTTTTATTCTTATTTATATTACTATAAGGATGTTTTTTATCTTTCAGAATTTTCAGGGACTTCCTTATAGTAGAATAATTATCATCATTATATTTTACATTATTACAACAAACAAATGAGTCAATATTGTAAAAAAGACTATAATCTATATCTATACTATTAATGATTATGTGATTATATATATATGCTTTTTTAAGGATGTTTCAAATTCATGTTTAAAAACAAACAAAAAAATTAATTAATGAATTTGAAAAAGTAACATTTAAAATATAAAGTCATGATAAAGAGAATAGTCATTTTCATGTTTGTGAAAATGAGCTGATTTGATGAAAACACACATTTAACTCAACTTTTTTTTTTTTTTTTTTTTACAGAAAAATATAAATAGTTTACTCTTCAGGGTAAAACTTGTGATCTTTTAATTCCAATAAACAGCACATGTAAAACTCGGGTTACTCACCATGAACAGTAACGGTGAAATTCTTGGATATCAGATTTCTGCCCCCGATGTCTAGTATATAAGTTCCTTCATGTTGAGATGTGATGTTTTTGATGGTGAGAGAGCCGGTTTTATGATCCAGCTCCAGTCTCCCTTCCAAACTCCTAATTTTATATTTGTTGTTTTTAACTTCAGCTATGATGAGATCATCTTCACGCATCCACTCTATGATATCATCACTCTGTAGTTCAGAAACACCAGTGTGTAAGGTGACAGAATCTCCCTTCATCACTGACACTGACACTTCAGTAGCACCAAACACACCTGAAGAACAAACAGAAACAAGTGTTCCAAAGAGCGAGACTAAACACACACAGTAATGTCATTACATTTCGATAAGAGAAAGATAAGTGTTTTCACACTTTATGGTATAGGCTATATCCAATATTTATTAGCTTCACACTGATAGCAGCTTTATGAATAAACGTGTGCTGTGTCTATATCCCGGATTGACGGAGGGGATATGTTTGTTTGTGGTGTTAGTTTTAATATAATATAGTAACACTGAGAATATTGAAGCCCGTCAGCGCCCTCTAGTTTTCACTACTAAACACACACGTGCACAAGTTAACCCCACCTAATAATGTCATCTGTCATTATCCACATGCGACTCATCACAACATATATTAAAAGATAAGTAAATATCGTTAAAATGCTAGGAAACAATGGAGATATAAAAGAATAATAGCAAATGCGTAGCATTATCTGTTTTCAGTTCACTGCCTACTGAAACGAAAGTGTTGAATTTATTTAAGTAAAAACTGACTCACCGTCCACGAATAATAAAACCCACAAAGGAGAGAAGGGTTCCGCATTTTAAACCCGCTTCAGACCGCATCCAAACTGAATGACAGCAGTGATTGAGTGATGAATGACTCCAGACAAACCTCCCGAGTCACGTGACTTCTGCGAATATAGGACTGTCTTACGTCACGCATTTCCAAAGCGTCTCAAAAGGTCAAATATCTTATAAAGATAAACACACACACCTTTATGAATATCAATGAACAAACTGACAAAGATGCATCATTTGCATATGGAAGTTTACTCTTTATTTATATAATAATTCTCTTTTACATATTTTGCAAATTTAAGATTTAAAAGTAAAACCAAACCCATCATTCCCAGTAAGAGCAGCAAATCAGTTTCTACAGTACATTTACATTCATGTCACATTTACGATTTCATAGTCAGATCTGATCACATGACAAACTGATAGAAAACACAAAATATCGTTGTTGTTTATTTGTTTTGTTTTTTGAGTTATGAGGCTACATAACACTTGAAAAATAAAAATAAATATATTCAACAAAAAATAAGACTAAGAAATGGAAATGTACAATTGAGGCCATTTTCTCACATTTTTCATTTACATTTCATCATTTAGCAGACGCTCTTATCCAAAGCGACTTACACATGAGAACAATAGAAGCAGTCAGGTCAACAAGAGAACAATAACAGTATAAGTGCCATGACAAGTCTCAGTTAATCTAGTGCAGAACGCATAGCCAGGTTTTTTATTTTTATTTTTTATTATTATTTAAATGAAAAGACAAGAAAAGGAAAGGTGCTAGTATTAGTTGGTTAAGTGCTGTCGAAAAATTTATACACTGATCAGCAAATGTTCCGAAAATAAAGCAACAATGCTGTATCCCCAGTGTTTCGTAATAGCAATGCGAAAGCTGTAGTGTCTTCTATTATTATTTGGTCATACAAAGTGCATTCTAGATACAATTGAGGCATTTACACGCTCACAGAAAAAGGTATATCATTTTGAAAATGACAGTGCTAGACATAAATAAAACATTATGTCAGCAGAGGCATGTCTGTGAACACATCACAGGCTCAAGAATATATGTACAAAAACAACATTCACATACATTAGCTGCACTTTATATAGTGAATATTTTCAGGAATAAGCACATCAGCCAGAAAAAAAAACACTGTTGTGATGCACATATAATGTATACAGTACAGTTAGCAAGTTCTTGGTCATTCATAATAAGTGTGAAACATTGTATAGGCAAATAACACCATATATGACACATTTCTCATCAGCGTTAATAGCATTATACCAACTACATATTGGAGCTGCTGCATCTCTCTTTACTCATCAAAGGAGACTCAGCTGACTCGTTAGGCATATTCCGACTGGAATCTATAAGAAAGCAGAGAATAATCACCAAAGATGTGAAGAGATAATGTTGTTATACTACTACACAAAAACATAGCAATTAAGTGCATCTTAATGATGACATATATAAGCAAATCTGAGCTACTCACCTCTGACAGAAACGTTGAATGTTCGGTATATTTCCACTCTTCCACTGGTGGCGATCTGTAGTTGATAATCTCCAGAGTCTGTGGTTCTGGTGTTTGTGATAGTCAGAGATCCAGTCTTACAGTCCAGCTCCAGTCTGTTTCTGAACTTCTCTTCAGGACCATCATAAGTCTTCTGACAGATCTTACCGGCTGCTCTGCTGATTTTCGCGATGACTTTGCCTCCAAACTTCCACTCGATCACATCATCTCTCTGCAGTAGAGTTCGATCCGTGTCGAGAGTCACAGGTTCTCCCTCTATCACCGATTTTGGTAATAATTCTGTTTTATCGACAGACATTAGTCAAACAAAGCCAGAATTCAAATAAACACCATTTTGCCAATACGAATTAAAGAAAAGTCAATTGAAAGTATTCTACATGGATTCTGTTCACACGTAAGCACAGGAAGCGGAGTGTTATCTGAAGGTAACACTCACCCGGTTCCTGTGCCCCTGTAGACTGACAGCAGTTATACGACCTCAGTTTCAACAACAAAACTAGGAACAAACATAAAGCCACATAAACCCCTCTTGAATGCATCTCATTGGTCTCTGTTTTCAACCACTTGAGTATTTTTACAATTAAGAATCTTAAAAAAAAAAAAACTATTATTATAATAATCACACCTAAAGAAACATCTAAATAAAGTTAATTGAAAATATTCACATTTCTGTTACTTACAGTTCCTGTTGCGCCAGTTTTTAAAGCCCACAGCCAAACACCAAACCGTCACCATCAACAAAAGCACTATAGCGATTGGCATCCAAACTACATGTGAGTGGAATTTCGTAATTTCTAAAAAAAAAAATATATATATATATATTAATTATGGCAATTAGCACAATGTTGAGAACCTACCTCACATACTGGCACAAATAAAACGAGAATCTTAGGATAAATGCATCTTATTTAAATACATTAACACCATGTACAATAGAATAGAATATATAGTGCAGTATAAAATAGCCCGTGATCCTCACCACTAACGGTGACGTTGAATCTCCTGTATTTGGTCCCGGTGTTATTGCTGATCTGTAGCATATAAAACCCCGCGTGTTTGGGTCTGATGTCTGTGATGGTCAGAGATCCGGTCACTTTGTCCATTTTCAGTCTGTCGCTAAACATCTCGCCGTCACCGGGATCTAATGCGACCTCACCGGTTTCTCCATCGATTTTAGCGATGGCGGTCACATCCCTTTGACACGGGACGTGGTGAAGCGGATTATCTACGCAGTCTTTGGCAGCCCGTCCAAAATTCCAGACGATCAGATAGTCTTTCTGTACTTTAAAGTTAGTGTTTAGAGTGACGGATTCTCCCTCCTTTGCTGATACGGGCTTTATTTTCTCTGAGTCCGGATCAAACACACCTGGAAGAGTTTCACA
Organism: Carassius auratus; assembly: GCF_003368295.1. Lineage (NCBI taxonomy): Eukaryota > Metazoa > Chordata > Actinopteri > Cypriniformes > Cyprinidae > Carassius > Carassius auratus. The sequence continues at coordinate 617,534 of NW_020528776.1, forward strand.
GTTGATTACTTGCACCAAAAAGACACCAAATCAAGTTTCAGTTTCATTCAGATTTATATAGGAACCAGACCACCTAACAACAATGTGGGATTCTTACTATGGGAGTGGGCTGCCAGGTCACATGACAACAAAGAGAGAGAGTTTGGAGGCCAAACAGAGGGAATGAACTGTACAACCCTAAAGTGAGCCATTTCAAGAAAGGCTGATCGTGATGGGACTTTCTTTCACGCATGGATTTATCTTCAAAGGATAGTTTCAATGCAATGAGAAAATCCAGGTGAGATCTATCCATTTGCTTCAACTCAAAACTTTCCTTCATTGTTTGCTGCAAACATTCGTGCTTTTTTTTATTATCAGAGTTTCTAGTCGCGTCTAGAAATTCTCAGCTATCTTGGTATGAGTTTGGAGATGCATATGAATAAATTGTGTTTCAATTCATCTAAAATTTGTACGAATTTTTAACAATTTAATGCTTTTTATTTGCACGTCAAACTAAAATCGACCATTTCACAACTGCATATTACTTTCCAACTTTATCCAATGTGGTAATTCCACAACTAGTTCAGATTTCTGTTAAATATAATCATCAGTGCACTCCTCACCTATTACAGTCACATTGAACCTCCTGTTCGAGGAGCCGCTCGGGCTCTTCATTTCCACTTTATAAACTCCGGAGTGGCTCGTTCTGATGTTCCTAATGGTCAGTGATCCAGATTCAGCGTTTAAGTCCAGTCTGTTTCTAAACCTCCCATCATTTCCGTCTTTTGTGGAGAACGTTTGGGAATCCTTGTCGATCTGAGCTATGATAGTGTTTTCAAACGTCCACAGTATTTTTTCTTTCTGTACTTGATCAACACACGTGTCTAGATTGACGGAATCTCCCTCCGTCACTGATATTGACTTAACGCCATCGGTCTCAAAACCAAACACACCTAGAAAACAAATACACAATTAATTTATAACACATTAACTCCTATTAAACACATATAATCACTATATTGTCTCTAACTAAATGTGAATATGGACCACAAAAGTGGTCAGTTTTAATTTTCAGTGTCAATTTTTAGAAATTGAGATCTATACAGCAAATGAAAGCTAAATAAATAAGCTTTCAATAAAGGTATGGTTTGTTAGGATCGGACAATATTTGGCCGATATATAACTATTTGAATTATCTGAGGGTACAAAAAGATAAAAATACTCAGAAAATCACCTTAAAAATTTTCCAAATTAAGTTCTGAGCAATGCATAGGCCTATTACTAATCAAAAATTACATCTTGATATATTTACAGTAGGAAATTTATTTAAAATCTTCACGGAACATGCTTAATATCCTAACGATTTTTGGCATAAAACAAAAATCTATAATTTTGATCCATACAATATCTATCTATCTATCTATCTATCTATCTATCTATCTATCTATCTATCTATCTATATATATATATATTTTTTTCTTGCTAAAAATATACCACAGCGATTTAAGAGTTTAAGTTTTTTTTTTTTTTTACTTCAGGGTCACAAATGTAAAATGCTCTAACAGGCTTATGTAAAACTTTCTTAACCATACATAGTGAATAAATAATAAATAAAACAGTAACATTACCTGAATCCAAATTTGACTGAAAAGGCTACGTAAATAAGTTTCACAGTTATAAACAACTGGATTTGCTGTAGCTAGGTAAAGAAAGAAGTATAGATTTTTTTTTTAAAATGTTTATAAAGAAGGTAAATAAAAGTGTTTGCACACACAACAGATTATGACGTAAACATACGCAAACTACGTGCAAAGCACATGCGGTAGATCTGGAAAATATTTCAATTGTGTCGATGCATTTATGGAACACTCCCTCCAAAAATCAAAGCATTTAAGTTGCATACACGACTTACTACTGCTATAAAAGCGTTCGAAAATATTTTAAATGTCAACAAATGCACATCACTTCCTGGTTCCATTGAGTAAAACGAAAATGACCAAAAATGAACAGAATTCCACGACTTACCATTAGCGAAAAACAAGAAAAAAACAAGGAAAATGAGATTCATATATCTGACCATCTTAATAAAATGCGAGTTTACCACGGCTATTATTTAAATAAATCTGAGAAGACCGCCCGTTTAATTCTGGGGGTAGTTTCCTAGCAAATGCCAAAATGACTGACAGAGAACTACAAGCTAAAACCCCAAATGAAGACCGATAGCGAAATTCATAAAATATTTTTCATAACGATGGCTGTGCTGAAAGAAAAACGAATGCGTTTGCTTTTTGATGGGGAAAAACCGCTGAAAACATCTGCTGAATGAGGCAGCATGTTCCACTATAGATGAGTTTACAGCGCCCTCTAGGGACTGGATCTGTTAGATCTGGTTAAGGTGGATCAGATCTACATCAGCAGTGAACACAACAACAGGAAAACACCCTTCGACCATTTAAGGACCACTTCCTCTTCTACCTCCCTTTGATTAACAGATGTGTCCATTGTTGGTTCTGAAAATGACAGTTTCAAAATGTATGTTCTGAGAATTTTAAACTTTCAGAAAGAATGTGTTACAATAAACTTCTCTTCTTCTCAAATATCTGACACAATTGAAAACATGGTAATCGTAAACTATATATATATAAAAAAATTGATTAATGCCTCTGCATATATTCCTTCTTTATTAATTCAAATATTTCCCAATATACAAAAAAAGGCATCATTTTCTGTTCCAGCTTAGTAGCCTAACAACATGAATTGCGGGGGGAATAGTAATTCAATGAATTTACAAATATGTGCAACAACTTTGGCATTCATTTTACTTATGAATCTCTACGATAAAAAAAAAGCCTGACTTTTAACAATAATAAAAGTAAAAAAAAAAAAGACCTATACATAACAGGAAACATTCACGACCCAAATCACTGTTCACAAGAGGAAATTGAACAAGAGTTTATCACAATCGATCCCAATGTAAACATAGTATCAGAGTAACTGTAAATATAGATCTTAAAAACATAAAAATAAAAATGAGGCACAAAGTTTCCATAATACTATGGGGGGGGGGGGTGCATTTGCAGATTTAACCAAAAAAACAGGCTCATACCTTAAGTCATTTGCACATGCCGAAAACATGTATCACACAATCTCCTTTTATAACCAATTTAAAAAAAACGGAATATACGTTTTTTTTTTTTTTTTTTTTTTTTTATGGCACCTGCTGATGTCAGGTGATCTAAACAATTTCCATCTAAAACCTTAGAAGCTTCAGTCAACGGTCCCACCAGCCACCATGATTATATATGCATCAATAACAGGCATGATATCTTGTAATTATACACAAGAAAGAAGTGTGCCATAAATACTAGGATCGTTGATCAGCTTGTAATGCAAACTGTTCCAGTGAATGTACAACATAAGTAAGCAGATTCTCTATTCTCGATCACAACTCATCCACAGCTCATGTTACAGAAGCACTGAACTATTTCTGTCCTTTTAATGGATCCTGTACCCCGTTCCCTTTCACATCACCTGAAAGGAAGCACAGAAGGAGTTATAAAAGACCGTATAAATTACATTTGCACAAGTGAACGTAAACTAAAATGCGATATCGAACCCATATCTCAAAATCATTCAAGCATTCTTCTGCTGTCATTTAGTTAAATCTTATAAATATTGTCATTAAATGGTGCAGCAAATCATTAGGATGAACATAGCATTTCAAAATTCTGCATTACAAATGCTTACTTTCGTTGATTCTGGCCATGCATGCAAAGTTAATACAGGCCTTGTTGAGTCTGTGTCTTATTCCGACAGTAAATCCAACCAGCAACCGCGATCAATGCAATGACACACAAACATATCCCCACTGTAATCAGCATAATGCTTGTGGACAGACCAGCTTCTGTAAAGGACAAAGAGAGACAGTCAGCTGTAAAATAAATCCTGTTACAAGCATCTTGCATTGGTATGAATCTTCAATCAGTTACACAGTTCAGAGTGTCTCCATTACAAACATTAGAAGGACTAGCATTAACAAACAACACTTTGAGAGCGCTGATCTACTCACCATCGACCGTGACACGAAACTTCCTGTGTTTAGGAGCTACGTTTGTCCCTTCCACCTGTAGTTTATAAAGTCCAGAGTCGGTGGTTCTGGTGTCTGTGATGGTCAGAGATCCGGTCTGATCCAGCTTCAGTCTGCCTCTGAATCTCTCATCAGTTTCATCATATGAGGGGTTTTTACTGGTTTGTTGGTCAATTTTAGCGATGGGAGTCTCTCCGTCTTCGAACTTCCATTCTATCACATCATATTTGTGTATATCAGCAATATTATGCGGTAAAATGGCAGACTCTCCCTCCGTTACGGAAACTTTTGTAGGAATCGCATCTGAAATACATGTAGAAAAATGCACATAAATATCTAATGTTAATGATTGCGTTTCTGACAATAATTCTAAAAGGTATATAAGGTATATACACCTGATAAAAGTATCAATTTCTTAAAAAAAATAAAAGAAATAAAAATACATTTTGTTGCAATATACCACGCTATTCAAAAGTTATGTAGGAAAAGTAATAGATGAATTTATGACAAGAGTGCACCCTCAGAAATCTACATTACAAAAGGAGCTTTGACCTTTGTTTAAAAAAAAGACTTCCTCGTTGCCTTTTTCTCTATCACATTTTAGAAATCATCAGAAGTTATATATCACTTGAAAACATAAAATCTCAAAATTCATGCTTAAAAACCCATTTTAAAATCAGACATTGCATTACCATGTAAATGGCACATCAAAATCATGTTACAAAATGTTTTCAGTCATGAATTATACAAATTTAGGTTTGTATCATGCACATTCAAGTCTATCTTCAAAAACGTGATTGACAGTTAACAGGTTTTAAGAATAACATTGCTAGAAAATATTTAATCACTTTAAATTTAAAGAAACATTCTGCATGACCAGAACACTGTGATTCAATTTAGGAAAATTAAGTATTACAATATGCTGCTGTTTGTCATAAATGAGTGCTTACCAAGGACCGTGATCCTAAATCTCCTGTATGATGTGTTAGTGATATTGGTGATCTTCACTTCATAAAGCCCAGAGAGGGAGGTTCTGGTGTTACTGATGGTGAGGTCCCCAGTTTGAGCGTTTATTTGGAGTTTGTCTTTGAATCTTGCATCATCAGAATCATATAATGAGGGATTATTATCCTTGACTGTAGCTATGACCAAAGATTTAAAACTCCACTCAATCACATCATATTTCTGTAGTTTGGTAATACACTTGGTGCCTAGAATGACAGAATCTCCTTCCATCAATTCACGAATCTCTACTGGATCAGTCTCAATACCAAACACACCTGGAGAACAAACAGAAATGTACAACACCAGTTTAACAATAATACCATGACATTTTTCAGCTGAGATGATACGCTTAATGCCATCTGCAATGGTTCACAAGTAACTCTTTGGATGTAGAACTATAAATGAGCTCACATTTTTTTGGTATATATTACTAAATACACTGATTGCTCCAAAAAAGCAATATACATATAAATATAAACACGTTCAATTGAACATGTGTTTAAACAAATCATTGTAATTTAATGTGCATCCACATGTATCTGTAGTCTACCTTAAATATAACAAATTGAAAAAAATAAGCCATTTAATATTTTAAATATTAAATATATATTAAAATACAAATATATACAAATATTAAAAATGTAAAGCAGGATTCGAATCCTAAAAATCCAAACACATATGCGGTCTTATTCAAAATAAACAAGTAGCTTCATCCTTGAGTTTTAAATGAAGTCTCGCGAGAGCGCGGTCGAGCAGAATGCGGAAACTGGGTGCGATTGTCTGGCTGCGATATTAAAATTGAAACTGGATGATACAGTATAGCGCTTTGAAACATATACACACACGACGATATTTTTCTTCCGTTGAATTGAGTAGTAAGAGGTTTACGTTATTTGTTGGTTTTGTTGAGCCCTTTAGGCGCATTAAAACAGCTGTTATGGATTTATTTTGAAATAATAAAAAAAATATGTTGATAGAGATCAATACGCGTTTAGAAACTATTGAGAGCCGAAGCGGTGGAGAATGCGTTATATACGACCTACATTGCGACGGACAGGCAACAAACTAAGGGTAAGGAAACCATTTTTCTACACAAAGAAGCTGTTTTGTATGTGTATTGCTCGTATAATGTTTAGATACGTTTTAGATAGAGATCTGTCATCGGACAAAAAACGGTGGATTCACTGAGAAACTTTTGGCAAAGAATCAAACTTCCGGTAGTGTTTGAGCCACACGCTGTATATTACCTTGACGAAAATCAACATTACACACTTATGTCAAACAGCTTGTCAGAAGTAGACGTTATTTTTGTCGTTAGCGTTGATGTTCTTGCTCCTAGAGCGGACTTGACGGCCTTTGGGCGGTGAATATTGTTTTCGACACAAAGTCGTGTTCTTCCAGCAGAGGGCGATTCACGGCTCAGTTTAACGATTAATATTGAGAAATATACACAAAGATGGAGGGGTTTGACCTCTTCTAAGACATTTGAACATCCAAACGTACTAGCTACAAGAATAAAGCTCTAATAAAGATCCTGCACACGCGACTATAAAAGTATTATTTAAAATCATCGTCATCTGTTGCTGTGATCAACTCTTCTGTATCAGCGATGAGAAAAGTAACAGGTGTCAGATGACAATACTATCTGAAAGCATTGAGAAGCGTTCTGGACAATGATTTACGTGAATAATCACACTGAGGAGCTTATACATAGCTATAAATAGATATGTCTAGAATGTAGGGATGAACTTCTGTAAGCTATTGATAAGTGGCACATAATGGAAAATACCAACAACACAAACCGACTTTAAGCAAAAGCAAAACTATGTTCACGAACCATGTCCACATGACATTTTAATTGTAAATTTGGTAAATTAATGTACATGCATGTGTTTTTCATGATATGCTGTACATAAAAATATTAAAACATTAATCTTTTTTTTTTTATTTCTTACATTACATTTAGTTAAAATTAATTTAATATGTATACATGAGATTGATATCTGAACTAGGGGTGGGCGATATCTGGATATTTAAAATATATCTTTTATAATATATATTTTTTAACACGATATGTATTTTGACAAAAAAAAAGTCTAAAAAAGGACAACTGGCTCCATTATATGGAGATACCTAGGTTTTAAGGCGTAGTGCGAACAGCAGGCAGATGTTTACTGTAGGGCCCTATGATTTCCGCGATGCAGAAAACGCGAACGGAATCGCAGATTCCAGTCATAAAAACGGAATTTACAGTTTAATGTGGTATGTCAAGGAATTTGTCAAATTTTTAATTTAATTAATCAAAAGTATGTCATTGTGCTTCCATCAAATCGCGATATGGACTAATATCTGCAAATATTAAGCTGGAAAAGTCTATAAAAATATGAATCCTGCATGTTCTGCGTGTCTGTGTTAATGAATGGTGCAGAAGCGCGTCTTCGTATATTACACACACGGAAGCACGCGTGATTTTAGCGTCTTTCCTCTCAATAAATGAGGACGTAAACACATGAAGAACATCTCAAGAACTGCGTTTTATGAGCAGTTGACCGTTTGATCTGAGTAAAACTAGCGTCATAATATAGCACATCATAGACTTTAGTATCACATACACAGAACTGTAAAAGTAAACTCGTCAAAATAAAAGTATTTGCCAGAAATCTATTACTATTGTTCAGCAGAATGTACATAGCCCACTAAAGTTACTACTACTATTAAAATGAAACAGACATAATTTTTAAGGAATAATCACACAACATTTCTTCCATGTTTTATTTTTAATTGTAAATCCCCTTTGTTTACCAAAAACTAAAGTTTGCTTAATTTTAAATAATTATGTTTCATACCTTCATTTTATAACCAGAAAAATGCAAATACACAGAATTTCTGAAGGGAAAAAACATTTCACATAAGGCTATTTTAAGATTTTTTCTTTTTTTTTTTTACTAATTAAGTTGTTTTTATGCATTTAAATAATTACACATACTAAAACACAGAACTAGGTAACAATAAAACATATGGTGAAGAAAAAAATACAACGTTTCATAGGGCCCTAAACGTAATATTTGTTTTTGCTGGGTTATTTTTCCTGTAAAGATACTGAGATATATATCGTATATCGAGATATAGCTAAATATATCGAGATATATTTTTTGCTCCATATCGCCCGGCCCTACCCTGAACCACAAAAACTTAAGTGTACTTTTTTTGAAATTGAGATTTCAACTTCATCTTAAAGATGAATAAATAATCTTTCCATTGGTGTATGGTTTATTAATTTGACCGAGATACAACAACTTGAGAATCTGAAATCTGGGGGGGGCAGAGTGCTCTGGTGTTACGTTATAACGTTTCACACATAGTCCATCTGCAGTGCGTATTAACGGATTCCAGCTGCTCGAGGTTGCGGTCCGTCAGTGCATTCAAGGAGCGGTGGGTCATCTGCAGCAGTGCAGTGATCGTTTACGTACGGAGTCTATTTTTGCTGTGCTGCAGGCGCTGAATTAAAGTGAAAGTGCATTGTTCGCGGTAAAAATTAACATGGGTTGACATGGAAACGCTGTCATTTCACAATAAATGTATACTAATTAAAGCCTACTGTGTTTCACACGCAACACATGGGTTTTTGGCTAGTTTTAAAACAAGAAAAAGGGCACTTTTAGATAAACAAGGAAAACAATAAATATATATGTTCACTTTTATGGATGCAGAAAAACAAAGTTTTATTTAAGTTTATTTGGATAGGGACAGATACAATAACATAGATAAACTTTGATAGTCATCTGATGCATGTATCATAATGTTTTAGCTAAAGCTAATTTACAACACTTGTCCCCAAGTAGGGCTTTTTGGTAAAAAAAAATAAAAAAAAAAAGAAAAGAAAGGAAACAAACAAATATAGTTTCATTCATATCAACATTAATATAATAACAGAAAAGAAAAAGTCTAAAAATGCAATACAATGGGAAGTAATACAAAAGTACTAAAAATATACAGAAAGGACAAACTCAGAAGACTAAATATGAGAGCAACTTTGTTCCTGAATTAACCACAATTTGATTTTTTTTTTTGAAGGTGGCTAATGTTGGGATGCATTTGAGATGATCTGGCAGAGCATTCCATAATTTTGCCCCTTTCACTGAAACAGCAACCTGGCCAAATGATGTTCTACGAAAAGGGATGTAACAATTGATTTTAGAAGCAAATCTGGTGCATCTAGTACTTTGCTGTCTTGTTATTATTTTGCAGAGCGGTAGTGGAGAAGCATCATTTAAGCATTTGAAGACCAGTTTAACCAGATGCAGAGAAATAAAATTAGCAAAACTTAAGATCTTATATTTACTTAGAATTTGGCAGTGATGGTACCTTATTCTCTTCTTGTCTAGAACTTTCAAGGCTTGGTTGTAAAGACACTCTATGGGTTTGACTGATAACTGATGAGTTTGAGACCATGTGGTTAGGCCATAAGATATGTGTGAAAGAATCATAGAATTAAAAAAAATAAAAGCACAGTCGAGAGTCAGACAGTTTCTTATCATAATAAAACAGCTCAAATTGGCCCTAATGGTTTTGCAGATTTTCTTAATATGACTTTTAAAATTCAACTGATAATCTATATTTATTCCAAGATACTTCACTTCAGGTACTTGTTCAATAAGTTCCTCATTAATTTTTATGTTCAAAAGTTGTGTTGGAGGTAGTTTTTGAATAGAGAAGCAGACAGAGTTTGTTTTTTTAGTATTAAGAGTTAAACAGGATGAGGCCAGCCAAGATGATATTCTTGCTAAATTAGCATTAAGTTTGTCAGCCACAGAGGTACATGTATCAGCAGATGCATACACCACTGTGTCATCTGCATACATCAGTAGACCTATATCTGGACATACTACGTCTGGTAAGTCGTTAATATATAGACTGAAGAGTATAGGTCCCAAGACCGTGCCTTGAGGAATGCCTGTTTTAATTTTAAGAAAAGTGGATCTCACACTATTAATCACAACACACTGTTCACGGCCCTTTACATATGAATCAAACCAGGACAATGTTTTTTTGGATAAGTTGAATTTAGCTAATTTTGAAATTAATATGTTGTGATTTACTGTATCGAATGCTTTTTTAAAATCTAGAAACACAGCACCAGCTACATTTCCCTGGTCAAGTGATTGTTTGATATTTTCAGTTAATAGACAGATTGCAGATTCTGTGGAATGGTTGTGCCTGAATCCAAATTGCATAGGACTCAGATACTGGTTTGTCTCAAGATAGTGCATGAGTTGTTCTGAAACAATCTTCTCTAAAACTTTAGATAAGGCTGGGAGAAGACTGATAGGTCTGTAATTACAAGACATTTTTTCATCTCCTGATTTAAAAATTGGTATAACCAGAGCATTTTTCCAACCATCTGGGAATTGTCCTGATTTAATGGATATATTAACAAGATAGGTGAGAGGCTGGACCAAAATGCTGCTATATTTTTTAAGAAAAGCTGTATCTAAATTAAAAATATCTTTTGAGAAGGTGGTGTTGAGGTCCTGTATAGCTTTCAAAACAGCTGTCTCACTAACCTCCCTGAGCTGAAATGAGTTATCTTGACCTTCAAACAGGTCTACTTTTGTTAGGCCTATATCATTACAGCATTGAAAGCTTGATGCTAGGTTGTTAACTGATTGTATAAAAAAGTTATTGAATTCATTAGCAACTTGTGCATTATCATTGATGGTGTGTTCACCCATTTTAAGTTCATATTTTGTTTGGGTGAGATTACCCTTTGGATTTAGTAGGCTGTTTATTTGTTTCCACATTAATTTGCCGTTCCCTTTAGCCTCTGTTAAAGCTTGAATATAATAATTTGATTTAGACATTCTAAGTTCTTTGACAACTTGGTTACGCAAACCTTTAAATAGTTTCAAATCAGTGTCCCTTCGGGTCTTAATAAAAGTTTTCAAGGCAAGGTCTCTCCTTTTCATCAGTTTTCGAATATTATCGTTCATCCATGGTAGCTGAAATTTCCTCTGGGATTTTTTTTGCTTTTTAATGTATTTATCTACAATACTCCCAATAAGAGACATAAGCTTATTACAGCAATCGTTTACTTTATCATATTGTTGAAGCTCATCCCAGTTAACACCCTTTAACTCTTTCTCAAATTCAGTCTGCTTTTTACTAGGTATTTCAAGTTTAAATAAGTACCGATTTGAATTTGAAAATCTACTCATTCTTTTTTTTGTCAGTTTTCTTGCAATTAAAATCATACTATGGTCAGATAGACCAGTAACCAAATTATATGTTTTTATGATTCTGTCAGGTTTGTTAGCGAAAATTAAATCTATTAGTGTTTGAGTATTCCTGGTGATACGTGTAGGGGTTTCAATCATTTGAATAAAATCATGTTTAGACGCAAGATTTTTCAGTTTTTTCCTGCAATGTTTGTCTATCCAATTTATATTAAAATCACCGAAGACGAGCACCTCATTCTTATGCTTAAAATTTTTAAACATCGCATCCAAGTTTTCACAAAGCGTTGCAGTGCATGCCGAGGGAGGATTATATACCACTAAAATATAAAATTGCATACTTTGCGACAATATTACATTAATACATAGACATTCAGTTGACATATCAACAGTTGGATACATTTGCTTTGCGTTGAACGTGTCCTTAATATAGATCAGTACACCCCCACCCCTTCCCACAGTTCGGTCCCTTCTAAAACATGTATACCCCGGAACATCGATTATACTAGTTGGAATTTTATCATGCAGCCAAGTTTCGCTAAGTTCATTAAGACCCGGAGATTGCTTGTGATAAAGACTGTTTCTGTCTGTGGGGTTTTAATTTTAAATATTTTAACAAGAAAAGTAGAATAATTATTGTGTTTAAATGTTTTGCCACTTGAGCCGCTTATTATACAAACCTAGAAGTAAAATGCATGAATGATGAGTTGTTTATATTTATTGAGTTTAAACTAATATCCATATCTATTAGGGCTGTCAAAATAGCTCAAAAATGATGTTCGAATATTGCTGTGGTAAACATGGAACTTTTCCTTGACATGAAACGATAAATAATCAAACCTCGGATCCATTGCTAGACAGAACTCCCCGAAGCCTGCCCCATCCGCGATACTGATTGGTCTCATGTTCTTACAAATGAACAAAATTATTTTATCCTTTATGGCCTCTTGTCGTGTTGCAGACAAAGAGCTTGCGGCGGGCGATGCAAAGTAACGCTAAGTGTCAAGACGTGACTGTTTAGCTGGAGTTCCACACATTATGCCATGCTCATTTGGGTGTACATTTTTGAGATGTGACCTCAATTTTGCTCGTGGTCGAATGGTATGCGATCTTAAATAGCTTGCATACAACTTTATCTCGCGGGTCAGCAATTTCTGCTACAGTCGAGTTGGGCTCTGCACTTGCTGGCATCTTCCATGAAGACGCGTCAACTTTCAGCAGTGATGCTGTGTCATACAATGCGACTCCTGTGACCTGTCCCTTAACCCTCAGGCGCGCCCACCCGCAAAATCCGACAACCACGCCTTTACTACCGCGGGCGTTTTTTTCCATTTTTTTTAATTCGAATATTAATTTTCACCTTCGAAATTCGTTTTTTAAAAACTATTCGAATAAATATTTGAATTTAGAATATTCGTTGACAGCCCTAATATCTTTGAAAGATTGATACTGTTCTGTGATAAAAGATTCACAATGCTGGAAATCTCGACGATAGTCAGAAATATCGACATAAGCAGATTTCTCTGTCAAATAAAGGCGATATTAGGCTCATTCTCCTATTAATTTATTAGATTATAATAATAATAACTATCATTTTTTTTTAGGCTGCTCATTATAATTCGGCTATCAAACTGCCCAGTTATTTCAGTTCATCACCGCATTTCACACACACACGCACACACCGCACGCGCGAGCGCAGGAGGATTAGAGCCTGTAGTCGTTGAAGTGGTCCGCTTTGACTCGGATAACTGATTAAATCCATGAAATTAAAGAGAAATGGAGTTGGTGTCCCACACATTGAATGGCTGCTACACGGCATCGCGCTCTTCTCAGACATGAGAGATTAACTTTTTCTTGGCGTTACAAATTAATTAAAGACAAAATAATAAGGCGGCAGAGCGAACTTATCATCCATAGTGGTTCTCACGTAGTCCTTCTCTTAAAGACTGATCATTTATAACACACACTATGTGGTGATGATGTAGAAGGACTTTGTGAGAACCACTATGGATGAAAGTTCGCTCTTCCGCCTTATTATTTTCATGCACACCGCACTATAATGTGATGCATAGTTTTGGCCGTTACAAAGTCTTCATCCACAAACAGACGTACATTGTCTGCAGACATAAGGTATTTCATTGCACTTTAACAAGTAATCTGAAAGGCCTATATGTGTGCAATATTTTAAACATTAACTGAGTTTAATGCCACAGTTATGTTAGAATGCATCTCTAGTTTTTGTGGCCTCGTCATAAAGTGCGCGGTTCAGAGTGCTGTATGACTGATGCATCAGTTCAATTCAACTTACTCCAAACATATGAATTTACCCGTTTTAAATATTTCGTATTTAATGTGTTAATTTATGCCCAATATTAGTGTTAAACTGCTGGACTTGAAATCTACTATTGATTTTCACCGTTTACAGACTTTACAGAACATTTAGACTGATAACTTCCAGCAGGACTTATTGTCACAGGACGCGTGATATGACAGCTGCGTCCAACTATATATGAACTAGCTGTTTTAAATATAGTATTTTTATATTTAACGTTAGTTTATCAGTATGTTTGAAAGTATATTTTTTCGATTATTGGTGATTCCATAGGCTCTCTCTCGTGCACCTGCGCGGTTTAAAACACCAAATAGTTCTGCTATGATAGGAACAAAGAGTCTCTCTCTTGCTTCACCCAGACACGATAATATTGTGTATCGTCGATCTCACGGGCTGACGATATGACGATTTGAAAAATAACCATATCGCCCAACACTACTGGAAAAACATTTATAGGCCTATATATTTATATATTAGGGGTGTAACGATTCACTCGTTTTCTCGATGCATCGATTACAAACCCTGTCGATTCATATGCATCGATCTTGAAACATGATTTTAGAATCGTGAATCACCCGCTCTTGAACAGCAATCTATTCAAAATGCTAAGAATCGAATGAATCGCGATTTCTATAGCGATTCAATGCTTTCAAAATGTATACACATTAAATTACTACACGCACAAATTAATGGAGACCTTGAAGAGTGTTCGTGAATCGTGCCTCTTATCTGTCCTTCACGCGTTCCACTGTTTACCGCCTGATGAGACAGGATTGCGCTCGCGCTCCGTTCGTCTCTGACGCAGCTGACGTGTGATCTATAGGACTCGTGGCCAGTGCCGGAGCCGTCGACAGCTGTATTTATTGCATGGACGGAGCAGAAATGTAAGTGTCTAAATCATACGCACAGATCCATTGAATGATAAATGTTTTTAAACAATGCGGATGAACCGAATATACGAAGGAAACTTTTAAAATTAACCACAGCATTAACAACGACCTTGAAATAAGAGCGCGAGATTTAGCTGATAATCAGATGCATGAAAGTAGCGTTTGTTTCATTAGCAAACAGACATCTGGCGCGTTTTCTCTCAGAATCATTCGCTGATGGAGAGGAAAAGTTAAATAGAGATGAAGACGTTTTCGCAATGAAAGAGAAGCGATCTCGCTCTCATAGACGTGCCAGGCTATATCTGCAGCTAAACTGAATAAAAGCAGAATGAATTGATGAAAAAAAAAAAACACAAACAATTTATGAATGATGCAGTGCTAATTGACATTTATTACAGAACAGAAACTATAAAGTATATTTTCTACCTTATTCTGTGCAGAAAATTTAAATAATTGCTAATTAAATGTAGCCTAGTATATAAAATATATATTATTATTATTATTATATAGGCTACATACATAAAATGATTGTATTTGACATTTCTGTCACTTCTGAAATTATGGCTACGCCCCTGGTGTGAAAAAATGTTAGCTTATACATAATACTCTTTAAGATCTTTTTTAAAAACTTGGCTGACATACATTTTTACGTATGCCATGTCGCATCATTAAACTAGCATTTAACAATGAACAAAAGTTTTTTTTTTTTTTTTTTCTAACCTATGGTTCTCTAACCATAAATGCTACTGTAATTTGCTCCCTGACTAAGCATTTCAAGAATTTAGTAGAAGCATTTAAATAATCCCGTGAATGCACTTAAAGAATGCAGAATCAAACCGTTATAATCGAATCAAATTTAATTGTGAATCGAATTGAATCGTTCTAAATTTGCAAAAAATCGTTCTTGAATCGAATCGAAAACCTATGAATCGTAATCGAATTGCTGCCTTGCCAACGATTCTTTTTACATGATATGAAATCAAAACAATGAAAAAATTTTGTGTTTGTGGGCTAAATACACGCATCAGTAGCGGACTGCAAACGCGTCCTGTGTGAAAGCACAATGAGTCTGTGCTGCTGACCAAACATCCATTTATGCAAGTGCTGTCAGGCTAAAATTTTGCTCCATCACCTTAGCCGCAAGCACGTCTTAGAATTGTACATTTACCATGTACCTGATGCATATATATATTTAAAAAAAAAAAATCATAAACCAGAAAAACGGCATAAAAAAAAATAAAAATAAACGTGATATAAATTTTAGGTCAAACAGCCCAGCACTAGTTATGGGTATAAATAACAGTGTCTCCTCCATATATGACAGCTGCTTATAATAGCAGATAGTGCACAGTGCTTTGCCAAGCGTTTGGCCCTTGTATTGGGCTGTTGAAGCCACACACACACACACACATAGATACATTCACAAATACATACATTATATATAACCCAGCTTCTTTAAGGCAAAAGCAAAGTTGAAAACTGTTTAAATTACTTATTTTAATTTTTTAATGTAGTCACGTGTCATTTTGAAACAATTTTCCCCAATAGTCAGAGTACCACATGGTACATTTTAAACCAATACTTAGGTTTGTAATTGAATGCCCTGCTATCTATTTTCCAGAAGACAAACAGATTTAGTAACATTTTGTGTGTATCTATCCCTTTAAGTGTTTAGCTCTTTCTACACAAAAGTAGGTTGTTAAGCGTGTTGAGGCCTCTCTCCTCCACTGACATTCATTCAAACAGAATGGCCTCTTGTCTTCAGTTACGTCCTTTTATGCTCACTTGGAGGGCTCTCACTGGGGGAGGGGCTTTGGCAAAACACTCAAAACTGCCAAGCGTCAAAATTCCTTTCTTACTTCATGATAGGATACTGATTAACAACATTTTTTAAAGCCACAAAGACTGTCCACTTAGAAATGTAACTTTTAAATCATAGAAAATCCCAAATTACTATTGCTGAAAACAGGCCACAATTAAAATATTAATTCATGATAAAACCACAAGAACTTTATAGATTTCACCTCAGATTTCACTTCACCTCTTTAAGAACTTCACCCCTAAAATTGTACAGTATTCCTGGTTAAACCATTGTTAAAAAGGATCGTTCACCTAAAATTATTTTTCTTTCTCACTCCTTGTTGTTATTTATGTTATTTTAAAACTGGTATGACATAACTTCATATTCAAAAATGTGTTTTATTCTTTTAAAATGCAAGGCAATAAGACCCCAAACAGCACAAATCTAGGTGAAGGTTATTGAACATTTTGTTCAGCTCAGCTGGCACCATATGGCTCTATAATGTCAAGGTCATGGGTTCGACTCCCAGGGAACAAAAATATAAGCACAGCAACATGAGCCTAGACATGCAACAACTTGCGATTGAGCTTCAATATTTGCTCAAATATCTTTCACAGCTTGTATAAATAGTCTGTGTGTTATTTTGAACTCGAAGGTCAGCATAGTTGGTCAAAACCAACAAACATAAAAAAAAAAAAAATAATCACCTACACATTAATTGCACTACTATACTCAATTTTTCTACATATTAAGTTCTTTAAAAAAGAAAATGCTTCAATTCAGGTACTCAAATGATCTTGTGATTACTTTGATAAACAATACATAGATTATGCATTATCATAGACTGTATAAAAACATGGACTTAGTGTCCGTGACGTCAGCCACCCAGGTTTCTCAAGAGTGTTTTTGAAGCTCAAAGAGGGCAGAGACGGCCATCGCCATCTTAGCAGCGCATCACTGAACATCACTCGCGAATAAGATCAACCTCTCACAGCTGTCGTGAAGGGCAAAATTTGCTATACAGACCGAAACCACTTTTTAGAAACAGGCTGTAAACACACACACATATACATACATATATATATATATATATATATATATATATATATATATATATATATATATATATATATATATATATATTATATATATACTGCTGTACATTTACTTATTTTAACATGGGGAGTCTATGGGACCTACTCCCTTTTGGAGCCAGGCTCTAGTGGCCAGTCGATGAGTTGCAGTTTTACTCACTTCCGTGTCCGTTCCACGTGAGCTACCGGAAGGTTGCCCTTGTGCATTATGCATTTGGCTTTTATCTAAACTGGCTGGTGTTGCATCCAATGCATGTATTTTATAATCTCATGCATTCTCTGAGAATCGAACCAATGACCATGGCTTAGTTTTAATTAAACACAAATTGGAGCTTTACATCAGCAGTATTTTTAGCAACACACATTTGTTAGTAACCTATATCGCAGACTGATAAAAGAAAAGTGTAAAAAGAAGAATCTTTTTACAGTAGCCACTGATGAAGAAACCCACAGCAAAACATCCCAAACTCGCCATTCATCCATTACAAACCAACAAAACCTTTGACAACTCCTTTGCATACGCATTCAGCAAGCTATAGCCCCCTTTTCACCAAAGCAATGTCTTCATAAAGTGCTATGAATAAAATAAGCCACCGAAAAGTTTAAATTATTCATATTTATTCAATGCCCCCACTATTAATAGCACATCAAGGAGAAACGCGCTGTTGCGTAGATACTACTTAATTCATAACCCAAAATCAATAGTCAGCGTAGCGTGAATTAACGCCTAGTTTTCCATTCATTTTAACTGATATAATGGCAGTTAAACTTTATAAACAGTATAACTTGATTAGAAAAATGAATGCGTGAACTCACCTGAATAAAAACACATCCGGTTTGATGCACAGATAACCTAATGTCCCTCTTTCGCCCCCTTGTGTATTGAGGTTGTCAGACCTTTGCACGAGCTCACCCACATACCCTCGCGACAAATCGCATATTAGCTGTCATAGTGATTGGGCGTTTACTGTAAGTACATTCATGTAAAGGGATTTGTTCGCGTTCGATGAAAAAAAAAAAAAAAAATCTGTGAAAATCATCATCACGGGCGTATGCTTATTATATAGGCTAATTTATGCATTTAACCAGAAATATTCTTAACATAGACAATTATATTATATTTATAAATAATAATAATAATGTTTTAGTTATTGAATGAAAGCTTATTAACATTTTGCTTGGTATTGGTCCGTTATTAGCCTATACATCATATAGAATTAGAATAAACAAGGCTAAAGTTTGCTATAGCCTATATTATTTTCATACAGATGCTTCAGCTTTCCAGCTAGCTGTCCCATAGTACATTAAAAAATCATGACAAACTGGTTTATGCAGCTAAACACGACGAACTGTACTGTACGATGAACTTGCGTAATATAGCCTGCACTCAACATAAATAACGCATTACCATCATATGTAGTCCATACATCGCGTTTATATTCGGTTTACCATTTATGATTATGATTGAGATGCATTTGAGAAAACAATGCAGGCAGGGATTGTAGGCTACATTCAATATGACGTAAAGCAAAAACAACTGATCTTTTAAAACAGCCATGACAGTTGCATCAGCAATATTAATCAGATCCCAAATTTTTAAATATTTGCAATACATACGAAACCAGAATAAAGATTCGTGACGAATACGCATAAGGCCTACTGGCATCTCGGAATCCTGATTATTAAACAAATATCACACAGATTGCACGAATGGACACTGGAGAGACAATAATTAAATTTACTTGAGTAGCATATACCACACACAGTTCTCAAAGCCCCGACGTGAATTTGATATCAACCTTCAAATGGCTGTTATCGCAAGGCCTGAACTTGAAACCCAGTGGCGTCCGAGGATTTATAAAGGGAAATAGCGCAGAATTCAGCACATACGCCATTTTTATTCTCGGTCTTGTATCCAAATAAAAAAAAAACAATCGCTACGAGCATGTTAAGCACCGCAAGCGGTATGGAAATACGCGTATTAAAGAAAAAAATACGCATTATTTCCGGTTCTATTAATTAAAACCGAAAGTGTTATAGCTAAAAAAAATAAAATTACTACTTACCGTTCACGAATAATAAGACAGGAAACATCAAATTCGCGATGCCCATCCTGATTGTAGATTTGTGTTATTTCTGGAGCTTAAAAAAGATGAAGATCGTAGCTAGAAATATCCATATAAATCTGTGGTGTTGTCGTTTCTCTGCCGCACCCAGCCAGATTGATAACGACAATCACTAAAAAAAACGGCTAAATAATTCCTGAGACTATTTTGAATTTACTGAGATTAAAGTATATTCTTTAAGATTTGAACGACGTGGAAAATGGTTTACGTTCCCTCAATGTCACCAATACAAGAGAACGCACAACTCGCTCGAAATGGCTGATTCTTCCGTCTGGCAGGTAACGTGACGCGGGACGACACCGACTCACAACGCCACCTACCGTACAAAAAAACATACAAGCAAACCATACCAAGTAGTCCCCCTAAAAAACGTCTAAGCCTCTTCTGTCTGGACATGAGAGAACGTAATTCTTAGTTGACTGTGAGAAATAATGTGAGAAAATGTCAAGTTTTAATTGAAAACTCATAAGAAATAAGCATTTTAGAATAAAAAAGATGATTGATATTACTACTCCAGTTATGCCCATACTCCTCAAACCAGAATACGTATTTCGCACTTGACTATGATAGTATCGTTTAGTATTATGTAGCACATATTTTGACCCTATAGATCAAGACATTTCTGAGCATACTTAAGAATCATATTGGCATTTGTGGACAGATGGTTGCCTGCTTAAGCTATTACATGTCAGATAACTAAAATGTTATTTTTGTAAATGAAGAGATGGTAAAAGTGACACAGGTAAAGTGTGGTGTGCCACAGGGCTCAGTCCTAGGTCCTTTGTAGTTCTCCATTTACATGTTTCCTACAACTGATATTTTTGGGATATTATAACATGGGTGAAATCCATCTTTATATTTCCACATTCAAAGCTGGTTTACTGCATTTTGACTATTTTGATTAATTTTCATCTAGTAAATAAAATTAAATGTTAACTAAGCAGTGTTTGGTCTGACTGGACCTAATGTCCATCTAAGTGCTTTCATACAGATATATTGCTATTCTATGAATTGTTCTCTCTCTGTTAATGAATAGAAAATATTATTAATGTATTCATAACATAAATAATAGATTATTGTAATAAACGTGTCTGGTTGTCACACTTTCTGAATAAAAAGAAATGCAGCCTGTTCTAAATTTTTCAACCAGAGTTTTGATCATTTCAGGCAATCAGTTATCATTTTCTCTACTACGGCTACCAAATTACATTTATATTAGAAGTAAAACATTTAAACTATTAAATTCACCTGTTAATTCTACAAATGTATTGGATGAAGGGGGATCCTGACTGCTTTTTCTGTCTTTCCTGCAGCCGTGATCATCGAGGCTCCAGCAGCAGTTGACATGAGATGATTGGAGACTGGACATGGAGAAACAAAGGCATTCATTAGTGTACTTGAATGTCTCAGCTTGGTCTATAACAAACACTATGAAAACTTCACAAATCACCTTGTAATTTCCTAATATATATAGGTCATGTGAGGGAATAATTAATTGAGAATGATGTGTTTTGCAAGCGTTTACTCCTGTTAAAATTTTAACCAAAATTGCATTGACCTTGACTGACATTTTACACACAAATGCTTTCAGTTCAAACAGAGAGAAAGTAAAGGAAAAAACAGATATATTAAAATATGTTATTGAGGAATTTCTCTCAAATCTAGAACAGAATATTTGTAGATCCAAACTAAATGCTTATGAATTTTGTTTGTGTTAATGTTATTCGGGGCCATGTATAGAAAGAGTATTTCATTTTGAGTTTACGTTTTTTCACTGATGTAGTAGTGCTTTCTATTGGTGTGTTTAAAGGAAAATAAAATTAATTTGATAAATCCTGCACTTTTTCTGTCTGAAGTCTTTTTAATCTATAGTATGTTTCTGTCTTGTAACAGATTGCACGTAATTCAGTTTATATATATATATATATATATATATATATATATATATATTTAACTGCCTGCCATCTGTTCATATAAAACATTTTCTGACGTAACTGAAATGGTTGCATGGAAGAAATTGAACTATTACAAAATAATTTTGTAAGTGAATTATCAAAAACTTTTTATTACAGTTTTTTGGGGGGTGCAAGTATTGAAACTGATGGAATATATCTAACAAAGGGGAAAACAATGTGATTTAAGCATAACTAAAAACTTGAGTTTGCAATCTAGGTCGAGCAAGACTGATATATAACAGGTAAATAAATAAATGATACAGTCTCAAGATATCTTTAATGAATTAGCTGGATATTACAGTTAAAAGGAAAAAAAAAATCTATATCTCAGACAAACATGTATTTCTCATGAAAACATCTTAATATATATAGTTATAATGAAACAATGAAAAAAATTATTCTTGGTATAAAAGTATAAAAACTTTACACTGAAAGTGGAAAAAAAACTGACACAAAGTCTCAAAAAGTACCTAAAATAACCACCAGATGGTAATATGACAACTTAGGGAACACTTAAAAAATGTACATTAAAGCATTGTTTTTCATGTTTTTATTACTGTCGATTTTATTATCCTGTATGTTTGATTAACAGCATGCAAGCTTTCAACTGATTTTTAGATGCATTTAACCTGGAATATTCCTTATTTATATTCCTAAAAAAGAATAAAGAACAGAGTAACATTATCGCCCCCTGGTGAATTTATGCAACATCATCATATTCATCTGCACGTGGTGTCTGCTCTCTCGTCTGCTCTCTCGTCTTCGGATAAGATCTTCTGGATCTGATGTCATAAACCAGCACAGCAACAGTAGCCACGCCCACCAGAACAGAGCCAGCCAATCGGATCACAGTTTCAGTAAAACCGCAGCAGTGGACAGGGCCTGAGGAAAGACAAAAACACCACAAAGCAATTCAAGTTTGTGTACGTTTGCTACATTTTCTAGCATAACAGTTTATGTACCTGAACATGTCTGACAGAGTTTGCTGATGTCCAGATGTGTGGTCTGGTGGCTGATGGAATTGTTCACTGCACAGCTGTATGTGTTTATATCCTGATATTCCAGCTCCAGAGGAAGAGAGAGACTGATGCTGGGATCAGACTCACTGATGCTGGACAATAAACTGTTTCCTTTGTACCAGGAGAGAGTCACATGACTCACATTCACCACTGAACACAACAGTGAACAATTCTGCTGTGATGATGATGATGAAGAACATGTTAGAGAGTCCCTGGTGATGACAGGGATCGGCAGAGGAGCTGGAGAACATAAGAGAACACAGAGTAACTAAATGAACAATGAATATAAGCTTGTTAAATTAAGCACTTAGATGTTCACAGACTGTCTTTTTTGCAGGGTCTAAATTTGCGATGTGGAGATTCAAACTGATACATGTGACCGCCACAGTCTGCAGTTTACCATAGATTTCCATCTCACCCACTCAATCTCAAACACCCAATCTTATGTGCTAGTTAGATATAAAATATGGAAAAATACAAAATGATTTGAAAAATGTCTAAATTGCATGCTTAATGATCACTAATATCAACACTGACTTACCTGGACATGGCCGACAAAGTTCACTGGTGTCCATGTGTCTCGTCTGGTTTCTGATGGGGTTGTTCAACACACAACTATAGGTGTTTTTCTCCTGATATTCCACCTCCAGAGGAAGAGAGAGTCTGATGCTGAGATCAGACACACTGATGCTGGACAATAAACTGTTTCCTTTGTACCAGGAGAGAGTCACATGACTCACATTCAACACTGAACACAGTAGTGAACAATTTTGCTGTGATGATGATGATGAACATTGTGAAGAGTCTCTGCTGATGACAGGAATGGGAAGAAGAGCTAGAAAATGATATGAAATGACCAATTAGAACAAATTTACTGAAAAAAGAATTATTCGGTAAACACAATATCAAGAACAAACCACACTGTTTCTCTACTCACCATAGACAGAAACTGTGAATGTTTTGTATGCGACTGTATCCCTTATTATCTCTAGTTTATAGAGTCCAGCATGTTCAGCTCTGATGTTTTTAATGGTCAGCGATCCAGTGTTATAGTTCAGCACCAGTCTGTCTTTAAACCTCCCATCGGCACCGTCATGGACATTGAAGACTCCGTCCTTCTTTTTGACTTGAGCGATGAGAACCTCTCGAGGTCCAAACGTCCAAAACAGTTCTTCGTCTCTGCGTACCTCAGCTTGTAGAGTGACAGAATCCCCCTCTGTCGCTGTCTTAATTTCACCTGTCTCAACACCAAACACACCTGGAGAACAACGGAACGGGAATCGTCACTCAATCACACGGTATAAAGGTAAAAGTAGATTCTCATGGACCAGAATCACACAGGCTAAGATGCTTTGGTTAAATGGTAGCTGGTCAACTAACTAATGCTCAGTAAAATAGCTAGCCACCTTTTCTGGCCTTTCCCTCCAAAAGACAGTAATTCTTGATTTTATAGCTGACTTATCTCTAATATAAAGAGATGATGCCATAAAACTTGAATAACTTACCAATCCAGCCTTCAAAATACAAGCAGAACCAAACAAATGCATAAAAGATTTTCTTTGACTGAGACATCACTTAACGTGTCAGGAAAAAAAAAATCACTTGGGTAAAACGAATTTCCTTAAAAATTGCCCTAGGAGCGTATGAAGATATTTAACCAGTTATAGCCTATGTTAAAAACGAACGGGAATTTGTAGCTTCGTGGTCTGTAAAGAAATAACACACGACGTTACATTCAGTCAGAGCTGAACTTCTCCTCGCGCTAGAACGTGCGCGCGCGTCTGTGAACGCGCTCGACTGTCAGCGAAGTGAGTGAACGCTTTTGTGTCTTTCAGTTATGCACAGGTGTTCATTTATATATGATTGTAATTAATTGTATATTATGACCGATTACTTAAACCAATTTCATTCAACTGCATATATAATTAATTTATATAACCTTTTTTCTCTCTCTCTTAAAATTTTTCACGTTCAGCTTAGTCAAATCGAAACCTGACGTGGCCTGATTCCTTCAGATCTGGAAAGAAATGCGGTTTTGGTCTGATACATGGACGAGCGTCTTGAAATGTGTTTCTTATGTATTATGCATGTGGGTGAAGGGCTTCTTCCTGTCCTGCTAACATCAACCCCACTGACTGTTTTCCTTTTTACATAAATACTATAGTGTTAAAAAAGTCAAAGACAAATCAGGATGCTCAAATCGTTTATAAAAAATTATATAATGAATAACCAATTTAGATTAGTTGGTGAAGAAGGTCTGAGATGTGTAAGATGTAATGAGGAAAGAGCAAAGACTCAACACGCATGACAAAACGGGATTTAACATCATTCAATAAAAGCTGCAGAAATTTGTGAATTTGTCCCAGACACTGACATACAATAACAATATATGTTGTTATACAAAAAAAAATAAAAATAAAACTAAAGGCAGGAAGCGGGGTCTAGGTGTGATTTCAATAATAGTTTTGGAAAATAAATAAATACATATATGATTTTCATGTATCTTGGGGTTGTACAATTTGTCATGCAAATCTAAACTACCGTTGCCATATTGTAGGATTGTTGGATTATTATTTAAATTATTTTATTTATACTCTGTTGACCTTTACACATAGTCATGAGGGCCTACGGGGTCCTATCTGTGAGGTCATTTCCTGTTTATGGGTTTCTTGTCCCATTACAACAAAATAGCTTTCCACATGTTGTTTTACCACAATATCTTTGATTTAGTGGATAAATATTAATTTTATACAGTGTATAAATAATAAAATCACACACAAACACACATACACACACACACAAAAAAAATAAAAAAAATATGTGCCTCTTAGCTATATAGTTTAGTACTTCATAATGTACCATTAAATACTTAATGATGTACCATTAAACTGGCTTGTAGCACATTTATAGAGTTTACATTTATAGTGTTCTCTTGTGAAAAAGACCGGAAAAATATTGCGTGCTATAAAAGCACCCGTCAGAAATATATAACTTGATGTTGGGGCCAAGGGTCATATGTTTCCAGCAAGAAATCTGTACCTGTTTGCCTGGTTAGCCATAACTACACCGTTAGGATGCATAAAACATCCTTCTTTATTGAGTTTTCTCTTTATTAGTGGACCAAATTCCAAATCATTTAAGCTATATAGACTGATACTCATGTGCACAGGCGAACACTTAATTTCCATATTGTCCATATTCATTTTAAAACTAATAGTAACTTCAAGTCAAAATCTTGAAGCAGGCCTCCAGTAATGTGAGGATGTTGTGTTGAACTTGTTAGTGCTGTGTAGTAGAACAGAAGAGCAGTTCTGATGGCTGTCATTATTCAACGACATCACTGGAGCTCCACCTAGTGGCTGTGAATAGACTATAACCCCAGTCTCCCAGCACAGACTTCTTGAGTGAGTTCAGCTGTGTGCTTTAACAGATAGCATCGCTGGAGCTCCGCCTAGTGGCTGTGAATAGACTATAACCCCAGTCTCCTAGCACAGGGCCAGTGAGTTCAGCTGTGTGCTTTAACAGATAGCATCGCTGGAGCTCCGCCTAGCGGCTGTAAGTAGCGTGCTACACTAGTTTACTGTTCAGAACTCTGCAAATTTGGACTTCTAGGAGGATCTGAAGTGGCACTTATGTGTCCTTTACTCTGGTTGAACTGAACTTCAAAAACAGTTGGTCAACCCTCCAGGCTAAAACACAGTGCTATGATAAGTGTCATCAGGATTAACTTCATTTAGTGTATTAGGCTACATGAATTCTGTGAATCACTTATGCAACTGCCACATAATGAATAATAATAATGTAAGAGTGGACAGTAGAACAGAATAAAACCCAGCCTTTATTAAAATGTACAGTAATTTCCTCTGGAAGTCATTTCAAGGGTTCAACAGAGCTTATGTGATCATTCTATCATTTGTGTTGCTAATTATAATTTAGTTTGGGGCAATTGTGTTTAATTTAATAAATTAAACAAAACCAATCAATAAATGGCCGATGAATGAAACAGAATCTGTCAAAAATAGATGTTAAGGCATAGAAAATTAGTATTAATGCCTGATTTTTTTTTTTTTTTGGATTATACCAGTGACCTTTAGCAAACATATCTTGAACTAAACCTTAAAGAGATTGAGTCTGTTCTGTCCTGTTCAGGGCCTGTGTGTATACAGCTGCTCAGAGTAACATTTTTGTCTTAAGTGTGTCAAAATTCTAAGAATAATGTAATTTTATTCTTCTTCCTAGACTCAAGAATAAGAGTGATTCATAAAGGTTCCTAAGTGTTAAGACTGGGTCTCAGCTCCTAAATTATTTAAGAGAGCTGGAGAGGTCTCCTAACCTAGCTAGGAGTAACAAGATGGCAGCAAAGAGGATGAGACACACTTTCCAAAGAAGGTATGATGTATCGGAGTTATACAGTATGATGATATGGAGTTGATAAAATGAAACTGACCAAGTAAGAAATTGAACAACTTCTTCCACTCTACAAATTAATGCTCTAACTCCAGAAATGAAAGTAGAAATTCAACTTTTTTTGGCTGGAAAATTGGGAAAATGCAGCAATGCACAGGCGACAAGGGTCTTAAATAACCCCAACAAACACAACAGTGGCCAAAAGTGATGTGTGGATTTTTTTTTAATTTTTTTTATTATTTTTTTAATGACCCCACATTAAACTTAAACAATCAAAATATGCCCAGTGTTGCCAACTGCTTTCAAATGAAAGTAGCTAAAACAGTTGCTAAATGTTGCTATTACATCATAACGGCGAGGTCACTGATCTGAATATAAATATAAATCAATGGGAGAGTATTGGAATAAGGTTTGTCTGAGAAATTGATTTTGTTACTAAATCTAGTGACAAAATCACTAAATTGGCAACACTGACATTGGCTACAACATTATCAGTTATTAATATTTTATTGAACCTCTCTTGTTTTTGCATGTGTTCATGATTTCTTTGTATGACAGCATGGCCAAAAATGATGACCGCACAATTTGACATTTGTATCACAATTGTTTTAGTATCACAAATAAAACAATTGACTTTTAGCAACTATGAAATATGCTTACATATATGCTTATAAAGCTTATTTATTATTAAGGTTGACGATTTAAAATTAGTCTAAGATCACCCTCAAACCATGCTCCAAAAAAAAAAAAAAAAAGCCAGTTTTATGAGGACTGTGGGCTTTCCTGGAGTTGTTGGAGCCGTTGATTGAACTCATGTTCACGTCATTGCTCCAACGATAAAAAATTAGACACATCAATAGAAAACTGTATATAATTTATCAGTAATCATTGGTGATAATTTTGCACAATGCAAAGCATTAAAAAAAAATGCATTTAGATATTGAAATATTTCAGTGTCTTAATTATTGTATTGTAATTACATTAAATGATTGGTGTTGTGCTGCTGTGACATCACATGAGTAGGCTCACTATTGGCTGTATCAGAGGTCGGGGTCAGCCATTTTTTTGTTGACATCACTGCAGTCCTTAGTTCACATCACTTAAGTGTCACCTCAGTCAACACTGTAAAATCAGCTGAAAGTTGCTTTTAGCTTCTCTTTTTAAAATTCCCCTACTCTTAGAAAAGTCTTACTTTTTACTAAGAAGGTTTTAACACTTAATTCTTAAAAATGTGTGTGTTTCCTCTTAAAATGAAAGAAAACATTCTAGTAGAGAAAAAAAAAGTAATTTAAAACACATCTTACCCCTTAAAATAGGTCTTAAGGTCTTAAGACATGGATTTTTAAGAGGCCTAATGTACAATGGATTGTCTATTTACAGAAATGCAATATAATATACATAACTATGTTTTCAGAGGTGTATAAAGACCTTACTTAATGAACCGTTGTTTTTATTACCTTAGATTGAGCAATTTATATCTACCGCTATATGCCGCTAGAATTTACACACTGCACCTATAAGAGCTTCATTAGCAGTGGGGAAAATGGATGAAACATGAAGAGGCAGAAGAAATGTGTTACACCCAATGCATGACAGTGAGTTAATAAGATCGTGCAAGGATCATTTTTGTAATGGTTATTATTATAGACACGCTAACATCTCCATCAGCTCGCAGAAATGCCATAACACCAGAAATGGAAGTAATCACTGTACTATTAACTACATGAACACATTTCATGGGAAGGGGAAGTCGTGGCCTAATGGTTAGAGGGTTGGACTCCCAATCGAAGGGTTGTGAGTTCTAGTCTCGGGCCGGACGGAATTGTGGGTGGGGGGAGTGCATGAACAGTTCTCTCTCCACCTTCAATACCAGGACTTAGGTGCCCTTGAGCAAGGCATCGAACCCCCAACTGCTCCCCGGGCGCCGCAGCATAAATGGCTGCCCACTGCTCCGGGTGTGTGCTCACAGTGTGTGTGTGTGTTCACTGCTCTGTGTGTGTGCATTTCGGATGGGTTAAATGCAGAGCACAAATTCTGAGTATGGGTCACCATACTTGGCTGAATGTCACTTTCACTTCACTTTCACTTCACATTTGGTAACAGGAAATATGCAGCTATGCAGCAATGATTTGGGTCTGTCACAACCTTCTATGAGCAAAGCGATCATGCAAACAATTACAGCACTTTCAGAACCTTATTGTGTCAGTTCCTTAAAAGTGGATTTTAGCTTCTGTACTTTCACAAAGCTAATAGGCAATTCTATTGACATAGCTGAACACATTCAACAGAGCTCTGAGAAATACAGAGTTCTGTGGCATATCTGAACTTGACTGATGCAGCTCAGTAATGCTGGCATCCTCAGTCTTGTTTATGGTTTGCCACACAGCTGGACGACACACAATTTGAGCTTGACGATCTTTCTGATGATAAAGAATTTTACAGTAATGTAATTCTAAATGCAATTAAACCCATCAATATCTTGACATATGGATTCAAGGAATGTTGATTCTAAAATATTATAATGACAAATTAAATTGTAGTTTATGTCATTATTATGTGGACATTTTTCAACTAATATGAATTAATGGTTTGCAGTGAACTTTAAAATGGGATTAAATTTGAAATGGAAAAAGTTCAAAACAGCAGTAGAAACACTAAAGATGCAAAATAAAAGATGGGACAAACAGTTCAATGGACAGATGTACAAACAGAATAAAAACATGATCTGTGGATCAGACAGACAGTCTTAACTCGTATTGAGCTGAGTTACCCCCTGGTTCATTGACTAATTTAATTTTATACTTTCAAAATGACCTTAAATGAGCTAAATGCATGTCATGTTGCACATTATAACATTGATTTAAATTTGTGTAATTAATGATCCGTGTTATAAAACAGAAGTCCTTCAAATAAATGTCTCAAGCCTACAAACTAATAATAGCTAATAAGACTTTGGTAGTCAGGCACGTGCACAGGTAGGGCTCAACCTGTGCAGAGCACATGCCCTTTTTGCCCTTACACTCCGAAGTGCCCTTTTTTTGGTGGTGTTTTTTTTTTTTTTTTTTTTTTTCAATGCTATTGGTCACCCTTTACGTCTGTCTTTCTGTTTTACAAATATTTAGCAAATGAAAGTTCTTAAAACGAGCTTGTGTAAATCTTATTCGATCCTCAAGCTGTCAGTAAGCTGATAACTCCGCCCCCTCTATTTATTCATTGAATCAACTGAAGTTCCACAGCAGCCGCACAATAGACACCAGCTGAGCTGAACAAAGTTTTGCGAAGGGTAAATAAATATCTTATTGTTTGAATAAGTACCACTAAACACTATGTCTATAAAGGCTCATATTTTATTTATTTGATGTCTGACTGACTCACTGACTGAGACATGTGGGACGTCGCCTGAGAGAGAGGGCTAGCATTTGCCATCTAGTCATAGCCAACACTTAAATAGCCTGTGCACACAGTTGCATTTCATCTTTTATAAAATGCTATTTTGGCCAAATCCATTTTACCACAGGAAAAACTGAGCGCTCCGTCTATATAGCAAAAAAAAACTAGTTTGTAACCTAGAAGAAAATGTAATGTGATGCCGTTTTAATGACGGACAGAAAAAAGAGTCACATTTGCACACATTCGCTGGTCAAAAACGATATATTGATAAGTAATACAACAACATGTAATTTGTTTTTACCATCGGAAAATCATAACAGGTGCGCCCCCGCGCTGTTTCGTACTGGAACTTACACAAAGCGACGAGTGATCCTCGTCACCTGATAAGAAATTTCTTCTTTGATTTATGATTGCTGATACACTTAATTTATTAACAATTAGGCTAATCATGTTATGGTACACTCTCCACTCGTCCTCACATGTATAAAATGCTGTAAATCATTGTTTTACTACAGTAATGTAGTAGTAACTAAAAAAAAAAAAAATTACAGAAGATCACTGTGAAATCTTTATATTTTATCATGCAGAATGTAATTCATGATTCATTCCAAGGCTTCATTTATTTGATCCAAAATACAGCAAAATCAGTAATATTTTTACAATTTTAAATAACTGTTTTCTATTTGAATATTTTAAAATGTAATTTATTTTTGTGATCAAAGCTGAATTTTCAGCATCATTACTCCAGTTCAGTACTCTTCAGTGTCACGTGATCCTTCAGAAATGCTTTTCACTGCAACTGTTCTTTTCACTATTTTTATTTATTTTTTCATTGCTGGCTTATTTTAGGGAAAGTGTAGTGAATAAGAGACCTTCAAGAGACCAACATCCCTGGTCCACCACAGTATCAAATTTTTGCCAGATACATGGCTCACAGAAGGTTGCTGTTGTATTAGGTTTAAAGAAGCCCTTAAAACCCTGTTTATCTATATTATCTAATTATCTAATATTATTATTATGGTTGTTATTAATCGTGAATAAATCTAAAGCTTTTGAGACTATTATTTTGTGTTATTGAATTTGTCATGAAGATGTGACCATTTATTCCTTTTATGCAGGCTTACTAAATAATCTTGGTATAAAAAAAGGGGGGGGGGGGGTGCCCTTTTTCAGTTTCAGCACATGCCCCTCAAAAGGTCTGTGCACGGCCCTGTTGGTAGTCATAAAACACAACGTGAACAAAACAAAAGCAAGGTTTTATTCTTTTTAACTCTATTGTCTTAAGATGGAAACTTTTGTTTAAAGTCCCCCTGTAATCAATCATTTAACAAAACTCATCCCTTAAAACTAATTTTTGATCACATATTTAAACATTGTATTTTTTGTCCTGTGGAAAAAAAAAAAAAATCTTAAAGAATTAGTTTACTTTTAAAACCTTTTTGCTGATAATTTACTCACCATGATGTCACCCTGATGTCACCCTGATGTCATCCAAGATGTCCATGTTTTTCTTTTTTTTGAGGAAAACATTCCAGGATTTTATATAACGAACTTCAATGGCAACCAATGGTTTGAAGGTCCATGTCCGTCTCAATGCAGCTTCAAAGTTTCAACACGATCCCAGTCGAGCAATAAGGGTCTTATCTATCGAAACAATCGGCCATTTTCTAAAAAAAAAAAAAAATTATATACTTTTTAACCACAAATGCCTGTCTTGTACCATCTCAGATGTGCCACTCATTGTCATCACATTGGACTGGTCATGCAAGACTTGTTTACAAAGCGAACGGGCAAAGACTAATACACGTAATGATATGCACACATAAGGACCATTTTAAACAATAAACTGACACAAATACATATTAATGTGTCATTCAACATGCATATATCATATTTGTAAACACTGGGTTGGTACATCCAACTACGTCTTGCGTGACCTTTCCAATGTGATGATATATATGTATATATATATATATATATATATATATATATATATATATATACATATATATATATATATATTTTTTTTTTTTAAATGAAAATGACCGATCGTTTCGCTAGATAAGATGCTTATTTCTTGACTGGGATTGTGTAAAGCCTTTGATTGAGACTGACATTTGGACCTTCAAATCGTTGGTTTCCATTGAAGTTCATTATATTGAGAAAGATCCTTTAATGTTTTCCCAAAAACCTTAATCTCTTTTTGACTGAAGAAAGAAAAACATGGACTTGGGTGGTCTTGGTCATGGGGTGAGTACATTATCAGCTCTTTTTTTTTATATATATAACTAATCCTTTAATGCCTTAAAATAGCATGTATGTAACTTGACACCCTTTCCTCATTTAGTATGCATGGTTCTATGAATATGCAAATGAGCCCTGCCTCCACTCACTCAGCTCAGAGATCCACTGGTTGACGATCACACGTTGACCTGATTGGTTACAAGGTAGTTTGTGACGTCAGAAACACCAACGATTTCAAAGCGTGTTTTTGAGACTGTCTTTGGTTCACTGCAGTTTTAAAGGAGAAAATACTCCGCAACGGTGTCGACTTATTAATTCACACATGGCATGTTAAAAACACCACACAAACATTAAACAAAATATAGATTTTCACCACAGGGGGACTTTAATGTAGCGCTTTTCAAATTCTGTCCCTTGAAGTCTATTTTCCTGCAGAGTTTGGCTCCAACCCTAATCAAAAACATTTACACAAGCTAATCAATGTCTTCAGGATTACTAGAAAGTTATAGGCAAGTGAGTTTAATCAAGGCTGGAGCTAAACTCTGCAGGAAGTGGAACTCAAGCGCCTTGAGAATCCTGGTCTAACACCTGTGGTTTTAGGTATATCATTGTCTTGTTTGGAGGGGTGGACGGCTTTTCGCGAAAGGTATTTTTGTTTTTCTTCTTTTGTACAGTGTAAAGTAACATTGGAATTATGTACAGGGTACCATATAAACAGAACTAACAACACTTTCAAATTTTACAGATAATGTACCTTGGGGCTGCCACAAACAATACAGCATCAACTGCACTGACCTTCTTCCAAGAGTCTGTGGAAAGATATGGATTCCCTCTCAGGTTAAGTTGTGGTACAGAGTTATAAAGATTATATATATACATACATACATATGTTCAATAAATTAATCGTGGGGTATTGTGGTTGAAATTTCCCAACCAGTTTGTTCTGCTGAACACAAAATAAGATAATTCTAAGAATATTAGACAGTCGTCTGGCACCATTCACTTCCATATTATTATTGTACACAAATTTGAAGAGGTTGCTGCAGAACAAGACTGATTGGTGTGGGTTGCCCAGCACACACATTGAATAATTTTGTTCATCATGGGGCAGACACAATAGATGTTGACCTTGAGAATATCATGTTTCAAATCTACCAGTATTTACACTGTACGCATTGAGAACCTGGGGAAGTATTGTGATTTTGTTGACATTGAGTACAGAAGGATGCTTTCTCACAGCAAGACAACGTGGCTGTCATTGTTCCCATTCATTGATAGGATGCTACAGATGTTTCCAGCTTTAAAGGCATTCTTTTGTCACATCAAAAGCCACCCATAGTGATCAAGAAGTGTTTTGAAAATGACCTGAGCCCGGTTCCCCCGATAACGCTCACTCTTAGCACGCTAAGAATACTCGAAAGATATATCTTATCAAAGTTGTTTATGTTCCTAAGTGTGTTCCCCGAAGTGTCCCTTAGGAAGCTTCTTAGCACGCTGCGTCTTACGTCCGACGTAACAAGGACGCTGTCCAAAGTGAGGGTGCTGAATTAGTTGGCATCGATTGCTCATGAATCGATTTTCCACTTCACGCGAAGGTGCAATACAGCATTAAGAAAGACAACACGTTCTATGCAAATTAAACATTCCTCAAATTATTACAGTAACATTTATTTTAACAACGTTTAAGTTATCAATAAAATACAGACTATAAATTAAATTATCAAATGGTCAGTAATATGTTCACAAGATGTTGTGACAGTTAGATGAACCGGGTATCCCTCGCTAATCATCCACCCTCCTCATCCCGTTGTGCCACTTCTTGACATGGGTTTAACGACTTCTAAAAATGATGTAATACACTTTTGTATTAATGGTAAGGTACTTTACAATCAGAATTGATTGGCAAGCAGCTGCAGTTACTTCTGTTTAATGTGGTATTGTATTGTATCGTATATAATATATATAGCCACGTAAGGCAAAATGTCAAAAGGTTTGAAGACATGGACTTGGCCGGCGCCATCTTTGATTCAATACAAGGACACGTTGGATCGCTGCTATAGTTGGTCACTTACTGGAGACCACCATGCTTACCCATTTATAGATCTTAGCCATTTAGAGCCAAATTGTTTGCCAGATTTTAATTATCAAAAGCGATTGCCAAACTGAAACGCTTTAATGACATTACGAAATAGCCTAGGCTAATTGCCACCATATTAGTTCTGATACCAAATAAAGTCAACTTCATAAATAGGCCTGTATCCATTCTTGACACACATCCGACATATTTTATTATTAGTTTTAAAATGTCCATAACATAAAATCATTGTTGAGCCACAACATTGTCAACATACCATACTTTGACTTGTGCTGCGCTGCGCTGATTTCTAAAGAATGCTGCACAGTGTCGGAGACTAGCGTCTTGAGATCAAAAAACGCTAAGAGAGAGCTTACGAATGGTCCAGACCAACCTTACGAAAGTTTGACTTACAAAAGATATACTTAGCATACGAACGTGTCGGGAATCGTGCCATAACGTTAAGAGAGGAATAGGTTAAGAACTACTTAGCGATGAGAACGTTTTGGGGAACCGGGCCCAGTGAGATCTACATGTGGCACATGCATTCACTCATGTCTGTGTTCCACACCCACATTCAACAAATGGCAAAGGAAAACAACTCTGTCATGGAGGTGAAGAAAATATTGAACAGCAGATGAATCCCATGGAAGAGTTCTCAATGTGGATGGATATGAGTGAGCCACCAGACTGGAATGATGTGGAAGCCTACATCAAGTACCTAGAGAAGTGGGTGCCAATTGATGATGTCAAGTGTTTTGACCTGGTCTCCAATCTGAAGAAATTCATAGAAAGATGCAACAGTGATGAGGAGTTCATTGGCCTGCAGGTGCACCAGAAATGGACCAAATACTTTGAGAAGGCCAAAAGCAGCATGCTACTCAGAACTACTGAAGATTGCACATTTTGTCTTTGCACTTCCCTTTCACAGTGCAGATGTTGAGAGGGTTTTCTCACTGATGCAGAGCCAGTGGAAAGGAGAGGAACCAACTCTCTGTTGAGTCATTGAAAGGGATTCTGTTTGTGCAATACAATTTGAAAGACACTTCTTGCAAAGACTTTCATGCTTTTTTGTTGAGCAACAAAAAACTGCTAGGAAAGATCAGCTCTACAGCAAAATATAGACAAGAGGATGAGGAAGAAAAAACAGGATGAAGAGGAAAATGAGGATGAAGAAGAAAACTATATATATATATATATATTGCAAATATAGCAGAGGTATTTTTTTGCTATTTATTACTTATTTATTTTTCGAATACAGAAAAGAATTTTTTTTTATGACTATTTAATTCGTTATTTTTTAAACTTGTCATAATAAAACATGTTGAATCTGAATTTGTGTCTTTGGTTACAGATATTTTGCAATACAACAATTTTTCTATCCACACAGAGGATGCATACTATAAATGTATTGAAATTATAAGGTATCTTTGAGTAAACTTCAAGTATCATTTGCGTATCTCATTGCTGTGCAGAGTGTCCTGGTTTTCAAAATATGGTCACCCTTTAATGCAATGTCAATTAGCACTGCATTGTTCATATACTTTATCGCCTGCTGAAGATGACTATATAAACCATATATTGTCACAATCGTATGTTTAATGTCTTCATGTTTCAAAAAGTTAATTTTTTTATAGCTGGACGCTGTTGCCCATATTAGGAGTTTCCTGTTATGACTTTCTGCGCTGAGAGCTCTGCAGGAGCGTTTAGCGCTCAGTGATGTTCATCTCGCCTTCTCCGAATAAAATATCAGGTCATGCGCGGATATCCGCTCTCTTTGAGCTTAAAAAGTATAAAAGTGCCCTAAAGTAGGACACTGCCTAATGCGGGACCATTAAGGTTTCGTGTTTGTAGCTCCCCGATAAATACATGTATGCCAGTGAAACTGGGGACACATCCTGTTGTTTTTGTTTTGTTTTGTTTTTTTAATCGTATTAGTTATGGATTCAATGTTTTGGTTACACATCGCAATATGTCACAGAAATCTGAAAGGCAAAACATGTCCCAAATTAGGGCAATTCACCCTATATTTATTCACACCAGCTCTTGAAAACCTCTATGTGAATACACTTGACCAAAAAGGTGTGGGGGACGAATTTACGTGATATTAAAAGTGGTTGGGGTGGGTGGGGGAGAGGGGCGTAGATTACGTCCGCTGCGTAATCTACGCCCATGTTCACATGAACGCGGATCGGATAAGAAGAACATTTACTTGAAAACCTATTGAAACAGAGAAACAGAAACGATCTCTACTGATCATCCATATTACATTTGGACACCGCTCTATAAAAAAATAAAATAATGCAGAACACGTTATTGCTCCCTCTTTTATTACTATTTATTGAAGGTAAGTTATGAATCTAAGTTTTCTCAACTGTTAGACAAAAGCGGGAACTGACATTGAAGAAACAACGCGCATTTATAGATAATATGGCAAGCGTTTTAGTAAGGTCTTCATTATTCAGATCGCATCTGAATAAGTGCTTCGTTGAATTTGCTGGAGAATTAGGGGAAAATGCGTTCACGTTTCACGCGCACATCCTCATCTCGCATCTCGTAAGAAACGTTATATAGCCTAAAGTGTATTAATGCAAAAAGACGGTAATATTGGAGTACGAAATTCAGTATATACAATAATGACGCATAGGCAAGCATATGAGCGTCTAAATCATCTTTTATATGATTGTGTTCAGTTGCAATTTCATTTCTGTCTCACACAATGTTTTCAGTTGAATCTATTACTAACGTGGTATTAGTGAATTTAATCTATATCTGTAACTGTTCCCTTTATTCTGCAGGTGTGTCTGGTGGAGATGAAACCGTGTCAGTGTCAGTGATGGAAGGGGATTCTGTCACTCTACACATGGACCTTACTCAAATACAAAACGATGATACCATACTGTGGATGTTTGGACCTAAAGACTCTATCGTATCTCAAATAACGAGAAAGAACGATTTGACCTCATTATTTTTAACCGATGATGAGCGATTCATTGGCAGACTGCAAGTGGATCAAAACACTGGCTCTCTGACTATTAGGAATACAAGGATCACACACACTGGACAATATAAACTAACTGTCTCTAGAAAAAAGACTACAACCAAGATATTTAGTGTTACTGTCTTTGGTGGGTATCAAGGTTTGTTTAGATGACTGTTAGATCATTGAAAATCTAATGTATCACATTACAGACAAATATCTTGATTTAAGTTGAAATGTCCCACTTCCAACCTCAGTCCACTCCAATCAATCACACATCTGATCTGAATGTTTTCCAGGCGTTGTTAATGAGACGGATGGAGTGAAGTCTGTGTCAGTGATGGAGGGAGATCCTGTCACTCTACAAACTGATACTGAAATACACTCAGATGATCTGATAGTGTGGAGGTTTGGAGATAAAGGCATCCTCCTGGCTAAACTCGATGTAGGGACTAATGAGAGCTCATTAAATGCTGCTGATGAGAGATTCAAAGATCGTCTGCAGCTCAATCACACCGGAGCTCTAACCATCAGAAACACCAGAACTGAACACGCTGGACTTTATGAAGTACAGATCAGAGGCCGAGAGAGCTCCCAGCAATTCCTTCTTTCTGTCAAGGGTGAGGCTTTATAGTTATTATATTGATGAGATGTATATATATACACACACAGTACAGAGTTTGGACAAACCTTCTCATTCAAAGAGTTTTCTTCATTTTCATGACTATGAAAATTGTAGAGTCACACTGAAGGCATCAAAACTATGAATTAACACATGTGGAATTATATATGGAATTATATGCATAGCAAAAAAGTGTGAAACAACTGAAAATATGTCATATTCTAGGTTCTTCAAAGTAGCCACCTTTAGCTTTGATTACTGCTTTGCACACTCTTGGCATTCTCTTGATGAGCTTCATGAGGTAGTCACCTGAAATGGTCTTCCAACAGTCTTGAAGGAGTTCCCCGAGAGATGCTTAGCACTTGTTGGCCCTTTTGCCTTCTGTCTGCGGTCCAGCTCACCCCTAAACCATCTCGATTGAGTTCAGATCCGGTGACTGTGGAGGCCAGGTCATCTGGCGCAGCACCCCATCACTCTCCTTCTTGGTCAAATAGCCCTTGATGCCTTCAGTGTGACTCTACAATTTTCATAGTCATGAAAATAAAGAAAACTCTTTGAATGAGAAGCTGTGTCCAAACTTTTGGTCTGTACAGTGTGTATATATATATATATATATATATATATATATATATATATATATATATATATATATATATATATATATATATTTTGTTACAATAACTTGACTTGCCTACTCAAAACATTTTAATAAAAAATCTGATTAAAATTCAGTCTGACACATTCACCC
Organism: Carassius auratus; assembly: GCF_003368295.1. NCBI lineage: Eukaryota > Metazoa > Chordata > Actinopteri > Cypriniformes > Cyprinidae > Carassius > Carassius auratus. The sequence continues at coordinate 656,520 of NW_020528776.1, forward strand.
ACACGTCTTTTTCTTTAGCAGCTGCCGATCTGGGTCTGTCTCCTGGTGCTAAAGCAGGGATAACTGTTGCCGTTCTGCTGGCAGTTGCAGTTTTGATTTACTGTCAGTGCAGAAACTGTAAACTAAAAAAACTAGTGTGTAAGTACAATAGCCACGTTTTGGTATGCTGCGTTAGAGCTTAAAGGTTCATAATAATGTTTCAAAATCAGTATTTAAATGTTTCAGATTGACTGGGTTTGTGAATGGAAGAAATATACTTTCAGTTACATTAAGATCTGTGTTCGATTATAGAGAATCAAAGAATCCATTATAAAGATGACTAAAATATGGATTTATATTCATGCTTTTTTGTTTTTGAATAACATTTTGTTTGCGGTTTAAGAATAGCATTAGAATAACGTGTTTTATTTTGTACCTTTTTTAATTAATTGGTGGAGTTTGGGGAAGGGCTTGATTGAAAGGATGAAGGTTCAAGAAGTCAATCTTGATTCATTTACTGGTGAATCAAGACTGATGCGTACAAACATTTGTACACATATTTTCCGTATTTTATAGAGCCATTCTGATTCTCAGTGGATTGATACATTTGTAATACAAATCATCCCACATTCTTTGTACAGTTCATATGTAAATCATCAATATCTGCAATTTGCAATTTCTGTGAACATGCCAAGTCAAAAATAACCAATGTGCTGCTGTCACAGGTGAAAATCAGTCAGTGATAGAAGGAGAATCTGTCATTCTACCTACTGGTCTTACTGAAATACATAAAGATGAAAAGATACAATGGTGGTACGGAGATAAAAACAATCTCATTGCCATCCATGAAATTAATGGAGTGAATAGCAAGAGAGCATATCCTGGTGTTGATGGGAGATTCAGGAGCAAACTGAGCCTAGATGATTTGGGAAATCTCACCATCAATAACATCAGAACCATTCACACTGGACTCTATAACCTCAAGATCAGCAGCAGAAGAAGAATAACCAAATACAAGCGATTCATTCTGACTGTTGGTGGTGAGTAAGTCTTTCAATGTGTTAATGATCATGGTTTAGGTCAGGGATGTCCAAACATGTTCCTGGTGGACCAATTTTCTGCAGAGTTTAGCTTCATTAAACTGCTTATTTAAACAGCTACTCAAGGTCTTCAGGATTACTACAAACTTCCAGGCAAGATGGTTGCAGCAGCTTGGAACTTAACTCTGGAGGACATAGGCCTCTAAGGTCACATTTGCATTGTAGGTCTTCATGACCTATTCCAATTTTGTCTCTCTATTTGAAGTTTTAGACGACATGCTTACATTTCTTTTAAAAGTGACCCATATCAGATGTGCATTTTACACTGCACTTCGTGAAACAAAACACAACAAATATCATATATGACATCACAAATCAATTTCCATAGTACAATAAGTTTAAAGGGATACTCTACCCCAAAATGAAAATTTTGTCATTAATCACTTACCCCTATGTCGTTCCAAACCTGTTTGTCTTTGGAGCACAATTTAAGATATTTTGGATGAAAACCTGGAGGCTTGAGACTGTCCCATAGACTGCCAAGTAAATAACAGTGTCAAGGTCCAGAAAAGCTATGAAAGTCATCGTCAGAATACTCCATCTGCCATCAGACTTGCAATCTGGGTCATATGAAGCGATGGGAACACTTTTTGTAAGCGAAGAAAACAAAACTTGGCGGATTAATGGGTGAATGAAAAACGGGCTTTGATTTAGAAACATGAAACACCGGATGAATTCTCCTATACCCAGGAGGGAATTAATTTTATATGACAGTAATTTATAAATAATTTTGGTGACAGTAAATGCGCCAATAAATTTTGGCGCAAGCTTATTAATGACGGATCGGAGAGGAATATTCTGTGATGAAAGCCACACTTTTTGACCTGCGACGTAGATGGGAGGTTTCAACCAGTGGTGATCAGCCTGAACCTTGGTGCGCGCCCACACCCGGAGCAGGGTCAATCTGACCCTGGTCCAGGTTTCGTCGGCACCTCTGGATAAATGCATGGGCAGAGGGAACGCGACTTCGGATTCCAATTCTGGAAAAAGTGGTGGCTGGTACCCTAAACTACACTGAAAAGGCGATAGGCCCGTAGCTGAAACTGCTAACAGGTTACATGAGAGCTGTTGACTCCAAGAGGAGGGGTTCTGAGAAACCAAACATCGCAACACTCGTTCTAGATCTTGGTTGGCCCTCTCCGTCTGACCATTACTCTGAGGATGAAATACAGAGGAAAGACTAACAGTCGCCCCCAGTAATTTAAAAAATTCTATCCAAATTTTGGAAACAAACTGAGGCCCCCTGTCAGAGACCACGTCCATCGGGAGGCCATGTAAGCAATAAATGTGATCTATGACAGCAACAGCTGTTTCTTTGGAAGAGGGTAATTTAGGCAGAGGAATGAAATGAGTTGCCTTTGAGAACCGGTCCACCACAGTCAAAACCACCGTGTTTCCCTGTGAAGGAGGGAGACCTGACACGAAATCTAGTGAAATGTGGGACCAGAGTCTCGAAGGAACTAACAGCGGCTGAAGGAGTCCAGCAGGGGGTCGATTGGAAGACTTCAAAACAGCACAGACAGAGCAAGTCAAAACAAAAAGACAAATGTCACGAGCCATGGCTGGACACCAAAACCGCTGTTTAATGAGAAACATGGTACGATTAATCCAAGGATGGCAAGCTACTTTGGAATAATGACCCCATCGGATGACTTCGGACCTTAAAGCGTCTGGCACAAACAACCGACCCGGTGGGCATCCGGGCCAGGGCATTACCCCTTGCAAGTCTATGCGAACCTTTGATACAATGTCCCACGTCACTGCAGAAATAAAGTCTTTCTGCTGTACAATGGGTTCGTAAAAAGATGGGCGATCCGTAACATAAATAATACGGGATAACGTGTCGGGTTTGATTTTCTTAGAACCTGGACGATAAGAAATAGAAAAATCAAAACCACAGAAAAAAAAGAGCCCACCGAGCCTGCCTAGAGTTTAATCTTTTGGCGAACTTGATGTATTCGAGATTTTTGTGATCGGTCCAAACAATAAAAGGAAACCCCGAACCTTCCAAGCAATGACGCCACTCTTCCAAAGCGAGCTTGACTGCCAACAGCTCTCTGTTACCAATGTCATAATTACGCTTGGCGGGGGAAAAATGGTGAGAGAAATACACGCAAGGATGCACCTTACGTCTGTGAGGGAACGCTGGGATAGAACCACTCCAACCCCCACCTCTGACGCGTCAACCTCCACCACAAACTGCCAGGAAGGATCAGGGGCAATGAGAATGGGAGCTGAAATGAAGCAGCTCTTTAGTTTGGTAAATGCAGCTTCCGCTGCACTAGACCACCTGAAGGCAGTCTTGATGGAGGTTAAGACAGTCAAAGGGGCGGCTAGCTGGCTGAAGTTGCAAATAAACCGCCAGTAGAAATTGGAAGAGCCCAGAAACCTCTACAGGGCCTTATAAGACTCTGGGGTTGGCCAATTTACCACAGCCTGAATCTTGTCGGTATCCATGCGCACCCCCTCGGCCGAGACGATGTATCCCAAAAAAGGAACCGACCTCTCCGCCTTGACAAAAAGCCCATGCTCTAACAGCCTCTGAAGCACTCGCCTGACATGTTGAACATGTTCCTGGAGAGAATGAGAAAATATCAGTATATCATCCAGGTAGACATAAACGAACTGATCTACCATATCTCTCAACACATCGTTGACGAGTGCTTGGAATACCGCAGGGGCATTACAAAGACCAAAAGGAAGAACAAGATATTCAAAGTGCCCGCTGGGGGTATTAATCGCGGTCTTCCATTCATCCCCCTCTATTATGCGAACCAAATGATAAGCGTTACGGAGATCTAATTTCGTAAAAATTGCTGCCCCCTGCAGACGCTCGAAAGCCGACGACATCAAAGGCAAAGGATAAGTATTCTTCACCGTGATGTCATTCAACCCTCGATTGTCAATACAGGGGCAAAGAGAGCCGTCTTTCTTTTTTACGAAAAAAATCCCGCACCTGCTGGAGAGGAAGAGGGGCGGATGATCTTGGCTGCAAGAGAATCAGAAATATATTTCTCCATGACCTCCCTCTCTGGATTGGAAAGCGAATATAGTTTGCCTTTAGGTGGAGACGTACCTGACAGTAACTCTATAGCACAGTCATAGGGACGATGCAGAGGTAGAGAAGCAGCCTGAGACTTAATGAACACTCTATTCAGGTTGAGGTATTCACGTGGCACGTTAGACAGGTCAGTGTGATCATCAATATTCACTCCAGGACAACACAGAATTTATCCCCAGTTTATGTGGGGATTATGGAACACCAGCCAGGGATGCCCCAAGACCACAGGAGCAGCAGGAGTGTCAGTGAGCAGAAAGTCAATGATCTCAGTGTGTTGTCCAGAGATGATGAGTTTGAAGGAGACTGTGGACTGTGTGATGGAGAGTCAGCCTTAACGGTAGCGACGTAACAGAAAGAGAGGATTTAAGAGTTGCTCCACCCGTCAATAACCTCCTAACTACTGGCGGGCACCGGCTTTTACTTGCAGAACGACGTGGCCGGCGGCTCCACAGTGTCAGCACTAACCTCTCTCTCTGCATCTCTGCTTCTCCTGCTGTGAAAGGCAAGACCTGCCCATCTGCATGGGTTCGAGGTCTGGAAAAGATAACTCACTCTCGCCCGTGACTGAAGATAGGCTGCTCTGATGGGTGATGTCAGGGATTCTCCGTAGTGTCTTCTGTTGAACACGCCTCCTTACTCTGGCATCCACCCGAATATCCAGCTCAATGAGCTTATCCACCCTGCGGGTAAATCCAAGGAATAAATATCGTCCCTGATGGTGTCCGAAAGTCCATGAAGAAACCGGTCCAACTGCGCCTCAGAATTCCAGCTGCACTCCACGGCTAAAGTGCGAAATTCGATAGAATAATCGGCTAAGGTGCGATCCCCTTGTAGCAGCTCCGTGAGAAGTCGAGCTGCCTCTCTGCCATAAGCAGCGCAATCAAATACCTTCTTCAGCTCCTTTGAAAACGCTTGGAAGGAAGCGCAGCACGGAAGTCTCTGTTCCCACACGGTGGTTCCCCAGCTTGCCGCTCGTCCAGTGAGCAGAGTTATAATGAACACTACATTAGATTCCTCAGTTGAAGAAAAATATAGAGGGAGCATTTAGCCACAATTGAGTAAATTGTGTTCCAAAGATGAACATAGCTTTTATGTATTTGGAACAATGTGGGGGTAAGTGAATAATGTTTAAATTTTAATTTTGGGGTGGAGTAGCCCTTTAATTTATTGTCATGGAATTCATATAGAAACATTTTAATGCAATAGTTACATACATCAATATAATTATATAGTACAAAATTTTCCGGACAGTGATTATGTAGGCTATGCATCTGATTTTTATCTGATATATTTTCATATATGAATGAGGCCTAAAATTTAATCCCTGTGATTTTTTTTCCCACTTACACAGTGGATAGATAATAGCATCCTACAGTGATTGGATTAGTTCAGTGCCTTTGGGTCTCATTATGTTAGCTGTCAGTAAGATAACTGAACAATACAAAATGGAGAGGAAGCTCCTAGTTATCTTTGAATATGCCAAAGTATGTTAGAAATGTCATCTAAACACGTAATGTTAAAACTGCAAACTACTTACCACTTTATTTTCTTCTGTATTTCTCTGTTTCTGTTTGCTGTTGTGACATGAAGTGAGGACGCACAAAGTGAAAGAGGGAGAAAATGTCCCTCTACGCAATGATGCTGAAATACAGCCCGGTGATCTAATACTGTGGACGTTTGGAGCTGAAAACCGTCTCGTTGCTATAAAGGATTCAAGAACAACTGAGATTTTTAGTGACAGACTGCAGCTGGATGATGAGCGTGGATCTCTGACCATCACAGACATCAGAACCACAGACTCTGGACATTTTAAACTCCAGATCATCAACAGCCTAAAGACCACATTCAGGAGATTCAATATAGATGTCACAGGTAAATGAAGCATCATTTACTTTAATAACAGTATGTTTACACAACAGTTCTAGACCTTGAATCTGATTGGCTGAGAAGCTTCCTATTTGTAAAATCATATGTGTATATGTTTAAGCAACACTGTTTCTCTGTCTGTTTCAATTTCCGTCATCGTCTCTAGATGTTGTTTCCACAGAAAAACAAGAGAAAGGGGAAAAAGAGCAGCAGGAGACGAGTTCAGTTTAATGAGCCGAGAGACTCCCAGCAGTGTGAATCATGGAGAACATCTGAGCCGATAATTTCTGTCCTCTAGTGGACAAAAACTGATCTAAGAATCAAATTAAAGATCTTAAAGAATTGACGGTAGAACCTCTGAGTCCTAAATGTTTAGCTTATGAAAGGTCAATGTTTAGCCTATGAAAGGTCAAAGGAAATTTAGATTTACAACAGTGACTTCTAATAATATTCTTAACCTACTTATAACCATTTAGCATGAGATGTTGTTTCAGTGTTGTTTCAAACAGTAATCAGTGGAAGAGTGCTGTTTTGCAAGTAGCGACTAGAAATGTTTCTTTCAAATGACTATTGTAGATGGCTATTATACATTACATTTGGTCAAATTGTTGTTTTGGGATTTTTTGGCCTGACTTAAGTAAATGACTAGACATCAAGCTTTTGATATCATCTTTGCAGTCTATTAGTTTGGAGAACTGGTATGTTAATTGGCCAATTATGATAAACATAGCAGTGGAAGCTCGCTCCATGTGTCCTGCTAATGTCTCCCAGTGGAAACATTCATGATGTCATTTGGTACATTACTGTGAAATTGGATTTCACTCATCTCGTAAGGCAACAGTCTGCTGCCAGACACATTCCACGAGCGCTGGTACATAATATTCCAGAAGATCTGTTCATGTAGAAGACTATAGTCTGTTCTGATCACCTGAGCAATTCAAAGCATGTTTGTGATAATGATTATGATCATTTGCTTGCTTCTTAATCAATGCATGCATTCAAATGTTTTAATATACAACTTTACTAAAGTTTTTTACGGTGACTGTTTTGATATGTCCTTTGATAATCGATACTGCAGATAGATTAAGTTTAAATGTACTTATTAAGTAAATAAACTTCATGCATGATTAAATATATAAGTTAAATGAACTTGACAATTCTCAGTAACATTGACAAATAAAAGTAATAGAAACAAAAGGAAACGTTGTGGAATAACTATTTATTCAATTGTGATTACTTAAAAGTGTGAATCTACTTCAAACCAACAAATGGATTATGAGAAAAATGAGTTCAGCCTTATTAAATGGAGTAAGTTTCTTTCCATTGGACAAAACGGTCTTTATAGTAAAAAGGTTCCATGAAATGTAACACTAGCATTATAACAAAAATAAATCCAACAGAAGATATATTGTAAAAGTGTTTTCTGGTGCTCACTGTAGACTTGATTTTTGTCTTTGACTTCCTGTAAAATTAGGAGCCCTCATTTTCTTTGAGATTAACATCATCCATTACATGTGAAATAGATTATTTCTCTCTTTTCAGTTTCTGTGTCTGTCCCTGTATTTTCCTTCAGATTCCACAGGAAAACAAGGAAATTAATCTGACTGTATGCTGCTGTTGAATGAAGAGGACGTGGATCGAGTGAATGTGTGAGCATTTGAGCCCAACAACACATTTCTGATTTTACAAAAGCGAAAAATGAACCAATGTTTTGTTGAACCTTGAAGGTAGAACCTGAGTCCTAAATGTTTAGCTTATGAATGGTCAAAGGAGATTGAAATGTACTATTTCAACAATGACTAAGAATATTCTTAACCTACTTATAACCAATTTTCATAATAAAAAGCTCATTCTTAAAAGCTGCTATTAATTAAACATTTTAAAAATAGCCATTATGTTTCTCTATTGTTACATTTTATATAAAAAATTATCCATTCGCTGAAACCGATGATTAATGTTGTTTTTAATTTTATTTTAAAAGTATTTCTTAAAGCAATTTTTAAACTGTACTTACCTTTATAGCATTTCAGCCCAATAAATAAATAAAAAAAAATGAAAGAAAATAAGATGATATAGTGATATGGTATGAGGATTGCCATGCACATAAAATAACAAGGGATGCTAAAATAGATCAAATTGTCACAGCAGTGGAAGAATATATGGAGGCAGAGCCGATCCTTCGTATACGCAAAGTACGCAAGCTGCATAGGGCCCCCGAAACACCAGGGCCCCTTGCACTCAAATATGATTTCATTTTAGTTTCATTTTGAAAAAATGAATTGTGATTTATTTTAATGCAGTACGCTCTCATCCTTTCTACATAAAAAATTGTCAAATCATGTAACGTGAATGTCAGTCTCAGGCACAAAAAAAAAAAAAAAAAATCAGATGAAAGCATGCCGAGCCGCGGAAGAGACTCTGTTCCTCAGCACAACAGGACCACAGCAGGTTTCACTTCAAATCACAAACTTACTTGCAAGTGTCACATGAAATCAGTGAATCACATACCCGCACAACTTCTATTTTAACTGTAGCATTTATAACGTATTATAAATGTACAGTAGTACAAATACATCAAAAACAAGCTCCACGCTGTTGTAAAACCAACCCCCCCCCCCCAGACATCGCTTTGGATAAAAACATCCGCCATATGCAGAACTGCAAGTTTTGAGTGGTTTATACAGACGCTTTTGGTACTTCATCAAATGCAATGAATATATGAGCAGAGTTCTGCTTTGTAAATAAATGATAATATCATCAGTAATGTACCTGAACTTGGCTGATCGTGTTCAGTTTTGTTGTTATTCTCAGTTTGATTGACGGTTGAATCGTTCACCACAAAGCTGGGCGTCACACAATTTGAGCTTGACAAACTTTCCGGTGATGAAGTACTCCGTGGACGTTCTGGTAATGACAGATGATACTTTGACTTCAGTCTCATCACACACATTTTTGAATATCATAAAATGCGGTTGTAAAATAAATAAATAAATAAATGACTAATATATAATTCAAATGAAGGTTAGTGCAAATTATGCCATAATGTTCAACTCACGGTAGACTGTAAGATTAAAACGTTCATATTTTGTCTCTTCTCCGACAACTGTGAGATGATAAAGTCCAGAGTCAGTGGTTCTGGTGTTTGTGATGGTCAGAGTTCCAGTCTGATCCAGTTTCAGTCTGTTTCTGAATCTCCCACCAGCACTATCATAGATTGAGATTGATTGTGTGAGTCTGTTAAATTCAGCTATTCTTGTGCTTCCGAACATCCACTGTATCAACAAATATGTCTGTACTTCAGAAACATCAGTGTTTAGAGTGACAGGATCTCCCATCCATCACTGATATTCTCTTCACTGCGTCAGTCACATCTAGAAAACAAACAGAAATATATTTGGTCACAGACTAAAGGACTGTTCACACCAAGAATGATAACTACAAATATAGCCTTAACGATAATTTCTACATAAAATGTCATAATAAGGATGTTCAGTATAATTTAACCCAAACTTTTATCAGTATCTTTAAGAAAATATAGACACAAATTGAGGCTCTGGGGCATACATAGCCTATTAAATCCCTGAGCTTTGGCCCCAATCTGGAATACAATGTGTAATAAATATAATTTATAAGGTCTGTGCTGTTGAAGAGCATTTACAAGACTGCAGAACTCATACAGGACGGGCAGCTATTTTGGGTGGTTCTGAAATGATTTGTTCCTCATTAACTGACACATGCAATTCTTCTTTTTGAGTGTCACCTGATATTTCTTCTGCACTCGTTTTTGCGTGCTAAAAGAAGTGAAACATAGCACTCACTCTGTGGATCAACTGATTTGTATCTTATTCAGTTAACAAGTTAGAGTTACTGAGAGATCACGAACCACAATGAATTAGCTACATGCCTGTTGAATAACAGCAAGTTAACATTGATACTTATTTCAAAGCTGTGCATTTTTTGTGTTTTACAACAAGATAAAATTTGTTTTGGTATATTTTTGAATTCTTTCAGCAAAATTACTCACCACACTCCTAAACAACGTAATCAATAAAAATAGCCTTGTTTTTATAGTTGTAGTTATTCCATGTTAACTACAACTTAACCATGGTTTTGTTACAAAAAAAAAAAAAAAAAAACTTTTTAACTATTTTAACTATGGTATTGGGGTGATTACACAAATAGTAATAATACAATAAAAAATAAAAACACAAATATAGTAGAAGAAGAAGTTAAGAATAGAATAGAAGTTACATCATAAAAACACATCAATAACTTACCAACCATACGATATGAGCACAAACAGAAAAAAACAAAAGTGTTAACCATATTCCCTGGCCGTTTGTCCTCCACTAATAACCCTGACTTTGAGTTGTCGCTGAGTTTTGTCGCTGCATGTCGGCAATGCTCAAAGAGTTTAGTCATTTGTAGGTGTTCCCGTTACTGGTTGCCAAGTAACATTTATGAATGACACAAGTGGGTGTCATGCAGTGTTGTTGACAATGCATACGATTTTTGACCTCTGAACATTTTAAGGGTGAATATCCAGTTGTGTATTGGTGCCTGGAGAAGTGGGTATACACTTAATTTATGCCCCATTTTTTTAAGGGTAGCCAGCAATGGATGATCACTCTGTGTTATATATACACTGTCGTGTATATTTAGTTCACCCCAAATTGGGCCATTAATATTTGTATATTATCACTTAACTTCTGCTGCTTGACTTCATAGAGTAAGGATCATTATGAAATTAAAATTATCCACAGAAGAGTTGCAGATTTTGCAATTAATAGACTGGCGCAATTAACATTTTGTCAGTAACTTATCTCTAGTAATTTACATAAATTTTTTGTTGTTGTGTTCGTAGGAGAATCAAACGATGGAGTTTTAGTGCCAAGTTGAAAAAAAAAAAAAAAATCTAAGATTACGAGATTAGAGTTGAAATGTTTTGAGAATAAAGTCGAAATATGAGAATAAAGTCAAAATGTTTTGAGAATAAAGTTATAATAGGCCTACAACGAGAATAAAGTTGAAATATTTTGAGAATAAAGTCGTAATACTATGAGAATAAAGTTGAAATATTATGAGAATAAAGTTGAAATGTTGCCGTAAAATGGCGTAATGAGTTTAGACGTGTTGTATTGCGTCTGTGTATATAGTGTGTTTTTGTTTATTGTTTTTTTTCGTGCACACAAAAATAACTTTCCTCGCACACTCCAGTGAGATACCTCAGCCTATTTTGTCCCAGATTATTTCCATTTGTGCACAACGGTGAACCTAAGTCAGCATTCATTGTGCTACTGCAGTTGAGCTTGCTACCCGAGTGAGCATAACCCCTGGCTAATTGGGATCCGAGCTAACAACATTTGCTCCATTGGCAGCTAGCTACACTAACTCCTACCATCACTGCAAGGATATAGCATACAGCTGAGCCGAAAACTGCGTAATATACAGAATTACCCTCTGCCTTAACTCACCAGACTATTACAACCAACCAGCCAGCTTTTTAGCACAGCTAAGTAGCTACAATGGTAAATCTAAGGCCCCGTCCACACTGAGATGCGTTTCTGTGAATACGCACACATTTTTTATCGGATAGGCATTTCGTCCACACGCATCCGGTGTTTTCGTAAGGTGAAACCGATATTTTTTGAAACCGGGTCCCAAAGTGGATAAATTTGAAAACGCCGTCTTTGGGTTTTCGTCTGGACGGCTAATCCGTATATTTTCAGAAACGATGACGTCATCAGCCCACGTCTCCCCCCTAGTCAGACACCTCTACGTCACGTAACAGCAACAAAAACATGAACAAACACTGAACGATTGTCTTTTTATTAACTAACATTAATACAGATTAATAAATGTATTATTCCATGTTCGATTGTGTTTCACGCGCAAGGTTTATGAGCATAGTCCAAGTCTTCTTCTCTGTTTTTAGTGTATCTCTGTGTCAGAATTACAGCACCACATACTGGTCTGGCCTGTATACTACATCATTTTGCAGTTTCGTGTGGACGCGGATATTTCTTGAGACGAGGAAAAAAATGATCGGATTGGGGTAAGCTCCTTCTCCGTGTGGACGGGGCCTAAGTGCTACTGTGGCTGAGCCAGCAACTTGTGTCTGCTTACCTCCCGGCTAGTGGGGGATCTGTGCTAGCGGCCTTGGGGTGCTACCGGGTCCTCTGCAGTGGCTCAGTCGAGGAGATCCTCCGTCTTCTGTTGCATTGTGGATGATGTGATTCAGTTGTCTGCCTACTGACCAGATGTGCAGGCATGCTGGCGACATCAGGCGGGCCTGTTAGCGGCGTCCTGTTGGGCGGATACCCGCTCAAGCAAGTGGACTGATCCTGGGCTAATAAGGGTACCCTCATAAATATTGCCCTAACCAATATGTCCACTAAATACATCTCCGGTGTCTTTAGCCAAGATCACTGCCTCATTGCCTGTGTCCGTAACGGGTCTGCAGTCAAAAGTCCTCCCCTCATCACTGTCAAACGCACCCTGAGTCACTTTTGCGAACAAGCCTTTCTATTAGATCGAGTCCAGGTACCTTGGAAGGATATTGACCTTATTCCTTCAGTAAAGGATGCCTGGTCATTTTTTTAAGAAAACCTTTCTAGCCATTCTAAATAAGCATGCCCCGTACAAAAAGTTCAGAATTAAGAATAAAGCCCATGGTTCACGACAGAACTCACCACCCTTAGCCAAAATAAAAACATACCGCGTTAGCGTCAAACAACACCTGTGACCAGCAACGTTTCAACATAGTCAGAAATCAGTACACACAGGCAGTCAGGAATGCTAATGTTAGCTTTTTTACACAGAAATTTGAAAAATATTTTATTTTTACACAGAAAAAGTTCTGGGATACAGTAAAGTCTATGGAAAATAAGAACATCTCCATACAGCTGCCCATGGCTCTAAGGCTTGATAATACTGTTATAACCGATAAGTCTTCTATAGCTGAGAACTTCAATAAGCATTTTGTCATGGCAGGTTGTGCTTTTCATCTGGTGAACCCCACCCTAATTAACAGCCCCTTATCCTCTGTTGCACCCAGGCAAAACATCCCACATTTCTCCATTGCCCATATCCAGACACTCAACATTTTAAGGGAGCTGCAGCATCTTGACCCCTTGAAATCTGGTGGATTAAACAATTTGGACCCTTCCTTCCTTCTTCGGTAATTATTGCTACTCCCATCACCAGTATTTGCAACCTCTCCTTTCATTCATCAGAGATACCTATAGATTGGAGAGCTGCTGCAGTAATCCCTCTATGCAAAGGAGGGGATAGCTTAGACCCAAATTATTATAGACTGATTTTCATCTTGCCCTGCCTCTCAAAGGTCTTAGAAAGCCTTATTAATAGACAAATTACCAACCATTTCGAATCCCACCATAGTCTTTCTGACATGCAAGATGGTTTCCGAGCTGGTTGTGGATGCACCTCAGCCACACGCAAAGTCATAAATGACTTCATAACTGCTATTTACCAAAAACAATATTGTGCAGCAGTCTTCATTGACCTGGCCAAGGCCTTTGATTCTGTCAATCATAACATCCACATTGATAGATTAAAAAACCTGGGCTTTTCAAATAACTGCCTTGCCTGGTTCACAAATAATTTTTCAGTGTGTTACGTCAGAAGGTCTCCTCTACAGACCTTTGGCTGTTTCCATGGGGGTGCCTCAGGGTTCAATTCTCGGGGCGACTCAATTTTCTGTGTACATCAATGATGTTACTCTTGCTGCAGGTGACTCTATGATCAACTTTTATGCAGACGACGCCATTCTATATATGTCTGGCCCGACGTTGGACACTGTGTTAAAAAACCTTCAAATAAGCTTTAATAACATACAACATTCCTTCCGTTGCCTCAAATTACTTCTAAATTCTAGTAAAACTAAATGTATGTTTTTCAATGGATCACAGACTGCACCTGCCTGCCCAACAAGCATTACCAAACTAGACGAGTCAGTATTGGAAGTACTACAAATATTTAGGTTAGACTCTTCACTCCCCTTCCAGACCCACATCAACCAGCTCCAATCTAAAATTAAATCTAGGATTGTATTCATTTTCCATAATAAAGCCTCCTTCAACTTTTCAGCCAAACTTTCCCTCGTGAAAATGACCATCCTCCCAATACTAGACTTCAGTGATTAAATTTATAGAATTGCATCTAACCAACTGCTTAGACAATTAGATGTCATATATCACGGCGCCATCCGGTTTGTTAAAAATGCTCCATATAACACCCACCATTGCAACCTCTACAGTCAAATCAGATGGTCTTCACGACACACCCGGCGTCAAACATACTGTGTCACGTCCCTGGGCTGATCTGTCTGTTTTTCCCTATAGTGTGTGTGGTTGTTTACACTTACCATGTGCTTCTGTGTCACCGTGGTGCCCGTCTCCGCCCTCTTGTTTCATTATTATCTTGTTATTGGTCACCATCACCTGCTCTGCATCATGATAATCACTCCTTCTCTATTTAGTCTCCTGTGTGCTGTCTGTTGTCAGATCGTCGTGTTGTTCTCATTCATGTCTCAGCTTTGTCCACATCTCTCGTTTAGCCTGCACAGAGATCGTGCCTGTTTGTTTTTATCCTTTAGTTTAGTTTTTTCCCTCTTCCTCCTGCTTTCAGGCAGCGCTACTCTTCAGCCTTCCGTGCTCGCAATCAACGATCGCTGTCACTCCTCTTCTTCGCCACGCCGCAGCGCGCCACCAGTTCCCCACCTCCCTGTCAGTTTATCTGGGCATTGCATCAGTGGATTTCCAAGTGGAATTCGTCCGGGAGGCTCTTTTGGATCTTTTCCAGACTGCCCTGTCCCTGGATAGTTTTTGTTTGTTAATTTTAATTTTTATTTTTTGTGTTCTTTGAAATTAAAGCCCATCTAATAAACTGATCTTTTTGAGCTCCTGCAACTGAGTCCCAGTCTCGCTTTGACAGAACGATCTGACCACCATGGACTCAGCAGGTGCAGATCCCCTCAGATCAGCCGTCACCCAGCAGGGCATTCTTTTGGCCAGCATGCCTCCCAGCTAACATCCACGTCCCGGGAGGTTGAGTTCCTTAATGCCCAGTTGTCGGAGCTGACTGCCCAGCTCCAGGAACTTTGAAGACAGACATCTGCCAGATCGGAGGACCCCACTAGCCTTTCTTCCACCCGTCATGACCCTGAGCCTCATGCCAACAACCCACCACCCTATGATGGGAACCCTAACTCCTGCAGAGCATTCCTGTCTCAGTGCTCCCTAGTCTTTGCCCTCCAGCCCCGCCGGTATGCCCAGGAAGAGACTAAGGTGGCTTATGTTCTAACCCTCCTCACAGGCAGGGCCCGTGACTGGGGAACTTCAGTGTGGGAGGCCCGGGCTCCCTTTTGTGCTTCTTTTGAGGACTTTCGACAGGAGATGGTCAAGTTATTCGACCGTTCTGCTCGGGGTGATGAGGCAGCAGCCCAGCTGGCACGGCTACGGCAAGGAGGCCATTCAGTGACTGAGTTTGCCATTGAATTCAAGACCTTAGCAGCGGCCTGTGACTGGAATGAGGGGTCTTGCAGAGCTGTGTTCCTTGCTGGACTAGACGAGGAGATCCAAGACAAGATTGCCACCCAAGAGCTTCCACACAGTTTTGATGATCTGGTCGACTTGGTCCTCCGTGTAGAGAGCCGCCTTCGCCTTCGTCACCAACAATTGACTGCTCGCACTTCTTGGAGGGGGAAATGACCAGCGAATCCACCCCGGTCCTGCCTCTGCCATCTCCTGCTGACCCTGAACCTATGCAGGTGGGACATCTGCGTCTCACTCCTCAGCAGAAGCAAGAGAGACTCACCCGGGGCTTATGTTTTTACTGTGGGAGGGCCGGACACTTCGTCGGAAAATGCCCGCTAAAAGCCAGGGCCCATCAGTAGCCAGGGGGATTCTGGTGGGCACATCTCTTCTTAATTTCCCCCACTCTTCCCGCACACTACTTCCCGTGGGTGTCCAGTTTGGAGGTTCCAGTCAGGTGGTAGTTTCATGGACACGGCACTGGCCTCTCTACTCCTATCTCTGTTCAGTCTCTTGATGATTCCCCTATCACCACCATCACTCACCTCACCCGTCCTGTAAGTCTTATCGTTTCGGGCAATCACCATGCGATAACCGAGCTGTACCTTTTTGACTCCCCGAGTGTCCCTGTGGTTCTGGGACACCCGTGGTTGGTACAGCACGGCCCTCATGTGGATTGGGCCAGAAACTCAGCTTTGTCTAGGAAGCAGTCTTGTCTTGAGTCTTGTTTAGGTTCTGCCTCTTTTCCTGGTGCTGTGTTTCCTGCTGTGCAGGTGGATGATGCTGATCTGTCCCGGGGTGCCAGAGTAGTACTGCGATCTGCGGCAGGTCTTCAGCAAGTGCTGGGCTGTGTCCCTGCCTCCTCACCGGCCTTATGATTGTGCCATCAACCTCCTTCCAGGCACTTCTCCGCCCAGTGGTCGGTTATATTCCCTGTCTGGTCCAGAAAGAGAGGCTATGGACAAATATATTTGTGAGTCCCTTGATGCCGGTCTCATCCGTCCCTCCTCGTCTCCTGCTGGCGCAGGATTTTACTTTGTTAAGAAGAAGGATGGCTCCTTGCGCCCCTTGTATTGATTACAGAGGTTTGAATGACATTACCATTAAGAATAGGTACCCCCTGCCCTTAATGTCATCTGCCTTTGAACTTTTGCAGGGAGCCAATGTCTTCAGTAAGTTGGACCTCCGTAATGCTTATCACCTGGTTCGGATTAGAGAGGGGGATGAGTGGAAGACAGCATTCATCACTCCTTCGGGACATTATGAGTACCAGGTGCTACCCTTTGGCCTGACAAATGCCCCAGCTGTCTTCCAGGCCCTGGTTAATGACGTGTTGCGAGACATGGTTAACAAGTTTGTCTTTGTGTACCTTGATGACATTCTTATTTTTTCTCCTTCACTTCAGGTACACACCCAACACGTGCGCCAGGGTAGACTTTTCGTGCCGGCTGTGCTGCGCCCTGAAGTCCTCCAGTGGGGGCATTCATCCAAGTTCGTCTGTCATCCTGGGGTTCGGAGATCTCTGGCTGCCATCTGCCAGCGATTTTGGTGGCCATCCATGGCCCAGGACGTCAGGCAGTTTGTGTTTGCCTGCCCAATTTGCGCCCAGAACAAGAGTTCTAATCAGCCTCCTGTTGGTCTGCTACACCCCTTACCCATCCCCTCCTGCCCCTGGTCACACATAGCCCTTGACTTTGTCACTGGTCTTCCACCATCGTGGGGTAACACCGTAGTATTGACGGTGGTTGATCGCTTCTCTAAGGCAGCCCATTTCACCCCCCTTCCCAAACTGCCTTCAGCTAAGGAGACAGCTCAAGTGGTGGTTGACCACATCTTCCGGATTCATGGCCTTCCGGTGAACGTGGTTTCTGATTGGGGGCCACAGTTTGTCTCCCGGTTCTGGAAGGAGTTCTGTCGACAGATTGGGGCCTCTACGAGTCTGTCGTCAGGTTTTTACCCTCAGACCAATGGGCAGTCCGAGCGGGCAAACCAGGTTCTGGAACAAGCTCTCTGCTGCCTGACGTCCCATAATCCAAGTTCTTGGAGCCAACAGTTATCCTGGATTGAATATGCCCATAACTCATTGCCAGTGTCGGCCACAGGTATGTCTCCATTCCAGTGCTCCATTGGTTTTCAACCTCCTATGTTCCCCTCACAGGAGCCTGATGCTGCTGTTCCGTCTGCTTTAGCCTTCGTCCGCAGGTGTCGCCGCACCTGGAGGAGGGCTGAGGAAACCTTGGCTCGGGTTTCCAGACGAACCATAGCAGCGGCTGACCGTCACCATAATCCTGCTCCCCGCTATGTATGTGGTCAGAGAGTATGGCTGTCCACCAAAGACCTTCCTCTCCGGGTGGCTTCTCGCAAGTTAGCCCCCAGGTTCATGGGGCCATATCAGATCACAAAGGTATTGAGTCCGGTGGCGGTAAAGCTCAAGTTACCTCCCATACTTGGTCGGGTACACCCAGTTTTTCATGTTTCTCGGGTCAAGCCTGTGTTCCATTCTCGCCTTAACCCATCTGCTACTAACCCTCCCCTCCCCTCCCCCTCCCCCTCCCCGTCTAGTGGATGGTTCCCCAGCCTTCACTGTCAGGAGGTTGCTGGATGTCAGACATCGAGGTCGGGATTTCAGTATCTGGTGGACTGGGAGGGATATGGTCCGGATGAGAGGAGTTGGGTCCCGGCTCGGGATATTCTGGATCGGTCGCTGATCGAGGACTTCAACCAGCATGGTGGTTCCTTCCCTGCGTGGTGGGCGCTCTTGGGGAGGAGGGTAATGTCATGTCCCTGGGCTGATCTGTCTGTTTTTCCCGATAGTGTGTGGTTGTTTACACTTACCACGTGCTTCTGTGTCACCGTGGTGCCCGTCTCCGCCCTCTTGTTTCATTATTATCTTGTTATTGGTCACCATCACCTGCTCTGCATCATGATAATCACTCCTTCTCTATTTAGTCTCCTCATGTGTGCTGTCTGTTGTCAGATCGTCATGTTGTTCTCGTTCATGTCTCAGCTTTGTCTACATCTCTTGTTTAGCCTGCACAGAGATCGTGCCCATTTTGTTTTCATCCTTTAGTTTTGTTTTTGTTCTTTGAAATTAAAGCCCATCTAATAAACTGACCTTTTTGAGCACCTGCAACTGAGTCCCAGTCTCGCTTTGACACACTGGTATCATCTCATTTACAAATGTCTACTCGGCAAAACCCCTCCTTACCTAAGATCATTAATCTCCAGAGCAACACCTTCTCTAAATCTGCGCTCAAGCAGGTATATCAATTTGACAGCCACTAAAGCCCACACCTCCTTTGGCAGCTTTTCCTTCCAATTCTCCACTACTATTGATTGGAACACACTACAAAAATCCCTGAAGCTTGAATCTATTGTTCCGTTATCCACCTTCAAAGCACTACTATCAAATCTATTGTCTAATCTTTATACATGCTAATCCGATCCACTCTTTTATGCCATTACATTTTTTTTTTGCACATTCTAATCAGAAGAGCTCTATATTTTGCACAACCCCTCTCCCACAGCCCTGGTCATTATGCCACACACTATAGTGTTTATTTATGCACAGCCACTTTGTATTTCAATAACTACACCTCTACCATAGACCCTATATATTTATATTTATATATATATATATTTTTTACCAAACATTTGTACAAATTCCTAACTGTTTGATCTGATGACCAGTACATTGTATTCTTGTCTTACAATGTACTCACCTGGTTAAATAAAGGTTAAATAAATAATAAAAAGGACAAAAGTAGGTTTCACTTCGAATCACAAACTTACTTGCAAGTGTAACATGAAATCAGGGAATTACATACCCACACAACTTCTATTTTAACTGTATCGTTTTATAATGTTATAAATGTACAGTAGAAAAAATATAACAAAAACAAGCCCCACGCTATTGCAAAACAAAATCTTGATTAAATAAATTATCTAAAGATGTACACAAACTGCCTCTGTAAGATTCATTTCAAGGATACAAAATAACTGAGAGCTTATAAAATCATTCCATGCCATAATTTCTGTTGCTAATTATTATTTTGTTTGGAGCACTTATGTTCAAAAAGTACATTCATTAGATCAATCAATGAATGCAAAAATGATGTGATAATAAATAGCTGTGCAAGGAACAGGAAAGGTGCAGAGCATCAACAGATGTTTTGCATTATATCTGGACATATCTGAAAAACAAATTTCTGCACAATTCAGAATTCAGTTGTTCTGAGAGTCAGATGGTAATGTTCAGTCTCCTCTGTTCTGATCAGTTCATGTCTGCTGGATCTCATGTCATAAACCAGCACAGCAATTGTAGCCACGCCCACAAGAGCAGAGATAGCCAATCGGATCACAGCTTCATTGAAACCACAACAATCCATATTGTCTGAAAATAGAAAGATTGAATGCATATAAGTTTTATTTTAAATAGGCTTACCGGGGCCAGGCAAAGCTGGGCGTCACACAATTTGAGCTTGACAAACTTTCCGGTGATGAAGTACTCCGTGGATGTTCTGGTAATGACAGATGATACTTTGACTTCAGTTTCATCACACACACTTTTTTGATCTTTATTTACAGAAATGTATTTTATTTTAAGTAAAGCAGCCAATACTATAAAATGTGTTATAATAAAAAAGACAAATATATAATTAAAAATGAAGGTTAGTGCAAATGATGCCATAATGTTCTACTCACGAAAGATTGTAACATTAAAACGTTCATATTTTGTCTCTTCTCCGACAATTGTGAGATGATAAAGTCCAGAGTCAGTGGTTCTGGTGTTTGTGATGGTCAGAGTTCCAGTCTGATCCAGCTTCAGTCTGTTTCTGAATCTCCCACCAGCACTATCATAGATTGAGATTGATTGTGTGAGTCTGTTAAATTCAGCTATTCTTGTGCTTCTGAACATCCACTGTATCAACAAATATGTCTGTACTTCAGAAACATCAGTGTTTAGAGTGACAGGATCTCCCATCATCACTGATATTCTCTTCACTGCGTCAGTCACATCTAGAAAACAAACAGAAATATATTTGGTCACAGACTAAAGGCCTTAACGATAATTTATACATAAAATGTCATAATAAGGATGTTCAGTATAATTAAAACCAAACTTTTATCAGTATCTTTAAGAAAATATAGACACAAATTGAGGCTCTGGGGCATACATAGCCTATTAAATCCCTGAGATTTGGCCCCAATCTGGAATACAATGTGTAATAAATATAATTTATAAGGTCTGTGCTGTTGAAGAGCATTTACAAGACTGCAGAACTGCAGACTGCAGCTATTTTGGGTTGTTCTGAAATGATTTGTTCCTCATTAACTTACACATGCAATTCTTCTTTTTGAGTGTCACCTGATATTTCTTCTGCACTCGTTTTTGCGTGCTAAAAGAAGTGAAACATAGCACTCACTCTGTGGATCAACTGATTCAGATCATTTGTTTTTCCCTGAATCTAAAAATTCTTATACAGTGTACATTATTTGCCCTGGTTCTTTTTTCCAATGATTTTGTTACACAGTGTTTGATGCTGTCATCTGTTGAACGCTGTTCAAGTAGCTGAATTGAATTTGTCCCAGAAACAAAATAATAAATTATAAATAAAATATTTTAAAACAAGACCCAGAGCAACTTTCATTTTTATGTTCAGGAACAAACAATATGTAAAATTAGCAACACTAGAGCAGATATTGCAAGCGAATTCTCAGAGCTAGCTCAAAGCTGGCTAATAATGCATTGCAAATATATTCCGAGCTGCTAAAAGGGCTTGCCAAATTCTACACCTCTGTGGACATTTGTTCATGATAGTTGTTAGTAGTATCTAATGATAACATCTTAATCATTATCATTATAATTCTATTATCTAAAGGTGGCCCCATCCCCGTTCTTGTCTTTTTCTCTGGTCATATTTGAACATTCATTTACCTATATAATGAGTGTGTTGTGGGTCTGTTTTATTGGTTATTCTCTCCCCTCGAGGAGGGGGCATTGTTCATGACACTTTAAACGTCGGTAGAATATAAACGTTGGTAGAATATAAAAGAGTCGCCATTCAGTGGACCCACGCGTTGACATCTCTCAGTTGCTGTTGTTTTTAATTATTATTTTTTAACGTTTATGTCAGTCGGTTTGTGTGCAGATCAGAAACAACGACGACTCTGCAGAACCGAGTGACATAAATTATCTCCATAGATCGTCTTTATCAATTCAGATTCTCCACAGGTCTTCAGCAACATGCAGAACATGTTATGTTTTTTTCTATTCATATTATTCATGAACGGTAAGTAAATGATTTTCTGTATGTACAGGATATCTTTCAGTTTCATTTTTAGATCCCGCAGTATGAATAGTAGTTCTGAGATAAATAAATGGCAAACGACGCCGACGAAGAGGTGTCTAATAATGATTATGAATAAGGAATAATGTGGCAAACTACGTGATAAATGGTAATTTACCAATTTGAATAAGTTTTCGTACAATGTTCGCATTCTTGAGCACATACTAAACGATCTCTACACAGTTTATCCATAAAAATAAATAAATCAAATTGTTGTTATTCATAGTAGGATATTTCTGGGATTTTTTAGAGCCGACTATACCCCCGTTCCTGACATATGGGAAAGGGCTTGTTGTAGAGTCTGAACTAATGGTTTTTGCTCTAGGTGTGTCTGGTTCAGATGAATCTGAGTCCGTGATGGAGGGAGATTCCGTCACTCTACACACTAATCTTACTGAAATACAGAACGATGATACCATACTGTGGATGTTTGGACCTAAAGACTCTGTCGTATCTCAAATAACGAGAAAGGCAGGATTGACTTCATTTTTTGTGACCGATGATGAGAGATTCAGAGGCAGATTGAGGGTGGACCAAAAGACTGGCTCTCTCACCATCAGAAACACCAGAATCAGACACTCAGGAAAATATAAACTATCCGTCTCAAGAGAACAGACTACAATAAAGATATTCAATGTTACTGTCTTTGGTGAGTATCTCAAGTTTTTCAATATAAAAACGTTCCATACAGCTTACATTAACGCTGTATTTGTTAATAGCCTGTCAGCCTATTTATTATATATATAGATATAGATATAGATATAGATATAGAATGTGACATGTAGTCTATTTCTTAACATTTGTAAGTTCGGCCTAGCTTTACAATAATTAATTTAGGCTACGTAAAGAGATAGTTCACCCAAAAATGAAATTTATGTTATTACTAATTAGTATTAATTGATTAATCCTATGTCACTCAAAACACATACGAGATCTTTACAACATAAATTCTGATATTTTATTTATTTATATATTTATGCAAAAGAAGCACTTTATAAAACTGAGGATAAACTACTGAAGTCCCTTGGATTACTTTAATAAAGTCTTTACCACTCATCTGGGCTGCATTTCCAGATAACGCTGTCTCTTAGCGTGCTATGAAGAATCTAAAGGTATGCCTTGAATAAATGTGTACCATTTCTAGGTATGTTCCCCGATCTATACCTTTAGGAGGTTGTTTAAGATATGCCTTCTTCCGCGCGACGTTACCAGGTGCTGTCCATAGCGCTGGTGCTGAATTGGTTGTTAGCCTATTAATGGCCCGAGAATCGATTATTTATTTTATGCATGGACTGCTTCACTGTGTTATGTGAGAGAACGGTGTTCTTTATAAAAGAAGTATTGATTTTAAATAAAGACACGAACTCTTTATTGTTAGAACGTAACGGACTTGCAAGAAACTTTCGCTTTACAACACTCATCACGTCAGGAAAGAAAACCAAGAAAGAAAAAATATATATGCCCAAAGCACCTCCCAATGGTCAACACATAAAATACAAGAAAAAAAAAATCGTACAGAAGACACAGCTTTATAATTTAACAGCTTTTAACAGAAGAGAGAAGAACAAGAATAAATCTTTTATTTTATTTTTATATAATTTTATTCGATTTTATATAATTTTGAAATGAGTATGGAAGTCCATTTCCACCACAGTTGAGAAAAATATAATTATGAAATATGAATTATATTTTTCTCAACTGTGGTGGAAATGGGCTTCCATACGTACTCATTTCAAAATTATTTAAAATCGAATAAAATTATATAAACAATTAAATAAACGATTTATTCTTCTTAATGGGAAACTTTCTCATAATAATGAATTAGTTTCTCGTAATAATGAGTAATTTTCTCGAAATAATGTCTTAATCCACAAAATAAATAAATAAATAAACAACACAAGTGTGACGGCAGCGACATCTGTTGGTCAAAGCCATGCAGGAGCACCGCACACATTGCTTGTTCTGTAATCTCAAGTGTACAGTGCTATAATCTCTCATTGTCCAATACAGTGGATGTCATGCACCAAAGAGTAAAATTCTGCCTATGTAGCTGTTTAAAAATAGAATATATTGACTAAAAAAAAATTGGCATGATTTTCTACTTGTTTAAAAGTAAAAAGAAACTTAAAAAAATATGACTTTGTGATTTTATAATTCATGCAGCAAAGGGTTAAGAATGACGTAGCATTAAGACAGTTTCAGGAAACGCAGCCCTGAACCTTGAATTTGGTAGTTGCATAGACTTTTCTAAAATTTTATTTAAAAAAAAAAAATTATACAATTTCTCAGGTTTCCTTAAAATATCCTCATTTGTGTTTTTAAGAAGGGTTGGAAATGATATGAGATTATCTGTTTAATTTATAAAGTTTATATTTATGATTAAATTAGAATGTTGTAAAAAAAGTTCATTTATTTCAGTAATTCAACTCAAATTGTGAAACTCATGTATTAAATAAATTGAATGCACACAGACTGAAGTAGTTTAAGTCTTTAGTTCTTTTAAATGTGATGATTTTGGCTCATATTTAACAAAAAACCCGACAATTAGAATATGCTAATCAGCTAATCAACTCAAAACCTGTAAAATTTTCCTGAACCTTCGAAATGGTTCACTATGCTACACAATCATGGGGAAAACTGCTGATCTGACAGTTGCCCAGAAGACAATAATTGAAAGTGACTATACATACAGTATAAAGTGACATGACCCATACTCGGAATTTGTGCTCTGCTTTTAACCCATCCAAAGTGCACACACACAGAGCAGTGAACACACACACACACACACACACATTTATGCTGCGGCGAGTGATGTCTGTATAAATAATAATTAATATAAATGTACACTTTCCCAGGTAGCATAAGGATGCATGTAGAGAGTAAATGATTTTGTATTATACATTTAATCTCTATCTGCTAAACCTTTTCGTCTTTTTTCTAGGTGATGTTGGCAAGATGGATGAAGTGAAGTCAGTGTCAGTGATGGAGGGAGAGTCTGTCACCCTACAAACTGATGCTGAAATACACTCAGATGATCTGATTGTGTGGAGGTTTGGAGATAAAGGCATCCTTCTCGCTAAAATTGATGTGGAAACTAAAGAGATCTCATTAAATGATGATGATGAGAGATTCAGAGGCAGACTGCAGCTGAATCAGACTGGATCTCTTACCATCAAGAAGACCAAAACTGAAAATACTGGCTTTTATGAGCTACAGATCAGAGGCCGCGAGAGCTCCCAGCGATTCCTTCTTTCTGTCACTGGTGAGTAACTCTGAGTCAGTGAAGATCAATGTAATGATGACATACAATATAATGATATCACTTGGATTTATCACTTCTCCCATAATAATATTACATAATTGTATCAGATTAAAATACCACACATTTACTCACTAGCTGACTGTCATCTTTAACTGTTGCAGGTCCATGGCTGTCTCCAGGTCTTATAGCAGGAATTGTTGTTGCTATTTTGCTGGTGGCTGCTGTTCTGGCTGCTGTTGTGATTTACTATCGCCGCAAGATCTCTATACTAGAAAAAAAACGGTGTAAGTGTTACAGCTGATGCAGCAGCTTCATTATGCTACAGTAGATCATTATTTTAAGATTTCTGTTTCATTGTCCTGCAATAATTAACAAAGTCTTATTGTCAAACATTAAGATGAACAAAACAACAACCAAATCCAGCTCATATTACTTAGTTTAATGTGCATGTACTTAGTATCAGATGGAAATATTGCTGGTTTTTTATTCCCATAGCTATTTTTCTTTTCTTTTCTTTCTTCTGTCATTCAGACATTAAACACCACTGATACAGCAACTTCCAACACAAAAATGAAAATAATATGAAATGTAAACTTTTTGTTCACCTTTTTGAAACACAAATTAAGAGTTTTTTTATAGAATCTGTAATTTTTCTCTACCTCTTTGTCACTTTTAAAAAGTTAATGGAGATTGCAAAACTAATCCATATGAATCGAGCGGTTTAGTCCAAATATTCAGAAGAGACTTGATTGCTTTATATGATGAACAGGTTGAATTTAAGCAAGCCACACTGTTAAAAATCGCTGTAAAAAAACGGCCAAATTTCGACAGTAAAATACTGTTTTTCATTAAAACAGTGCATTCTGGGTAATATTCATCGTTTTCGAGAAGTAGCCTGCTGCTATATATCGTAAATTAACAACGTTCAAAGTCGACACTCAGCGGCTGTGTTTCAAATCACACCCTACACCCTCATTCACTATTCCCTACATGAGTTTACTAATATAGTCCACCTGACAGAGAGAATGAACACTAATGAGTGAATTCAGACACTGATCAACAGCTGCTGTTAATGAGTAGAATCACTGAAGAAAAAAAAACATAACAAGACAAACACATGAAATACAACTGACTTCAGCCACAGCCTTAGATGAAATCAACTGAAGATTTAAACGATCAACAAACAGCTTCACCAACTTCACACATTACTAACCAGACTGACTTTATTTCTGTCAGATCAGAGAACAGAGATCAAAAGATCTTATTGAGAATTAAAGAGATTTAGATGATAATGTTACTGTTTCGTTTAGCGTCACCATTGTGGAGATCAGTGTTTGCTTTAGTTGGGCTCCTGACCATTGACTTTTGCACTTTAAATTTTGTTTTATTGCTGTATTTGTATCTTTATGATGCATCTGTTACAGCAGTATTAATTTTGATAGTCAAGCGATTATGGTTGTTTCTAACAGGCATGATCTACTAGACTGACTTAAAGTGTTACTATGATAATCAAATATTATTTTGGTGTTGAAATATTTCAGTGAATGACACTTCAATTTTGTAAGATTGAAAAGTAGTGTGATAACCAGTATTTATGGATTTAACGACTAGGTTTAGTTAAAAAGTATTTCGGGCAGCAGTCCCCACAACACTCAAAGAGAGAAATCAACAATCAGCATATGAATCTCAACAATGGTGACAATCAAAAGGTTCATGATGCAATGCATGCTGGGTACCAGCACAGGATAAAACTCATCCATGATTCCCAGCATGCATTGCGGCATGAATAAATTATGCCCCTGAATTGTTCACTTATTTTCTTGAATTCTTATGTGCTTATAATTTTGCATTTGTTTTAAGTTTTAGTAGCATGTGTTGTGATGTTCAGAACTGATCTTTTCATTTATTTTGTGGATTGTCACCATTGTTGTGATTCATACGCTGATTCTTGATGTTTCTGTCTAAATTTCAGCTAAGGTTTTTTTTTTTATTATGAGTGAAATTTTCTTAACAGTAGTATCAATATTCAATAAGAGAAGAGACACGGGATTAGATCAGAAATAATAGTATTTGTTCTTGTCAATCTATAAACAACAATATCAGATTTTTTTTCTTCTGTGTACTTTTGTTTTGCTATAACAAGTTCCAAAGACGCATTGTTACAGCATGTAAAAAAAAACCTTAGTTGTTGAAAAGTCACGTTCAAGAGCCCAACTAAAGTAAACACTGATCTCCATCATGGTAGTGAAAAAAAACACCTAAACCTATTTAACTCTCCATAAGATCTTCTGTAGACATCTGACAGAAATAAAGTCAGTCTGGTTAGTATTGTGAATCTGGTGAAGCTGTTTTAGTAGTTGTTTAATCAGATCTTGAGAGATTTGATGTATTCTTTTATTCAGTTGATTTCATCTAAGACTGTGGCTGAAGTAATTTGTAGTTCTTGTGTTTCTCTTTCCTTCAGTGATTCTGCAGGTGTTTATCACTAATGCTCAATCATCAATTAATCACCGAATTATCTCATTAACTTCACTGATTCAGTGTTACTCAAACACTCTGTAGTGTGCACACATTATAAGTGTTCATTTAAAACTGAGGATTTTCTTGTGGGGTTTAAAGGGTTAAAGATTTAAGATGAAGAAAAAACAGCATGAAACATAATTTAACAGTAATAAACTGTAATTAATTTACAGGAAACAAACTGTAGAAAAACAGTTATTTACTGGCACCCCTGCTGCCAGTAAATAACTGTTTTTCTACTGTTTCTTGCCGTAAATTAATGGTTGCCAGCAAAAAAAAAGTGTTTTTCTACAGTTTTTTGCCGTCAAGTCAAGGAAAAACAGTAATATACTGTAAAATGTAAACGTCAGATTTACCAAATGAAAAAAAAGTTAATTTAACTAAAATATTTGTGAACATCCATAGAAAAAAAATAGGCAAAGTCATACACTGATAATGAGAGTAAATACTGAACTCGACTGTATTAATGTGTGTTTGCACAAGAGAGATCGTTTAGTTTAATGTAGTTTTGTTGTTCACCATTGTGCTGTAGAGTAGAGCCGGTGCTTCAGTCAATGATGAGCCACAAATTCAGATTTTCTGCTGCTTTATATAAAGGAAGTAAATGTGGAGTTGCTGATACAGTGATGATCTCTGTGTTGAGTATTTCAGCACATACATGTGTAATACAGCTGACAATGAGCCACAGTGATTTGAGTAAAAGTCATGTATTTAGTTACTTTATTACTGCACATTAAGTGTAAGAAATATTCCTTCTCAGTGGACTCAAATGAAATAAGTTCATAGTACTAACATCGTAGGAATGCTAGTTTTAAAAACTCGAACTGTTTGAAGCAGTGGGAGTGGAGTTAATTTCCATGGTAGAATTTACGGTAAAATACTGTTAAAAAATAAGAGTGGTAAATTAATGGTTAAGAGCTGTAAATTAACAGTACTTTACTGGCACCCCTGCTGCCAGAAAATTACTGTTATTTAACGGCAAAATTTTTTACAGTGCACACTAGCTATTGTTTCATCTAAAATAAAAAAATTAAAATAAATAACAATTCTATGGAGAACAAAAGCAGATGTTTGACAGAATGCCGATGCTGCTCCTCATCAGTCAAGCTGTAAAAAGGGAAAGTGTTATTAATGAACCATACTTATATGTATCCCATAATATGCCATAATTCACTAACACATGTGTAAGTCACAAGTAAGTCTATGTAAGTCTTAACCTTCAAGTCTCAAGCAAGTCCAAGTCAATTTTTTTGTGAGAATCAAGCAAGTCAAGTCACTGCTTTTGTCAAGCAATTCAAGTCAAGTCATAGCTTGGGTCAAGCAAGTCACTGTCAAGTCATACAGATGTTTGATGATTTAACTGAATTTATGTATTAAAACAACTCAAAACTACAGTAGTTATAGACTACGGGAGTTTTATATAAAACAAAACAAAACTGCAATATGCAAAAAATAACTGCAGTACATTGAAGTATCACTGCAATAAAACTGCAGTACAATGAAGTATATAACTGCAGTTCATTAAAGTTCAACAGCTGTAAAACTGCAGTCCAATGAAGTGAATAATAAATTAAAGATACAATATCACTGCAATAATTATTTTTAATGAGTTTTTGCACTGGCTACCAAAAGCTGCGTACATAAAATTCAAGGCATCTTGAAACTTGCGTTCTGCAAGTGAACATCGGTTGATTGTGCCATCCCAAAGAAGCACAAAGTCACTTTTACTGACTTTTAAATTAAATGTTCCCTCCTGGTGGAATGACCTTCCCAACTCAAGCAGCTGATTCCTTAGCCATCTTCAAGAATCGGCTTAAAACACATCTCTTCTTTATTTGACCCTCTAACTCTAGTACTATTCTAATACTGAATCTAACTAGCTTTCTAATCTTTTTGTATTCTATCTGTTTTCTTTCAATTTATTATACAATTAAAAAAAAGACCTCTTACACTAGATTGCTCTTTTCTTTTTGTATTCTATCTGTTTTCTTTTTATTTATTTGCTACGTGTACTGTGTTAACCTAACTCAGACTTGTTACACTGTAGAAGTTATATATCATTGCTCTTTTTGTTGTTTTGATTGCTTCCACTGTCCGCATTTGTAAGTCGCTTTGGATAAAAGCGTCCGCTAAATGAATAAATGTAAATGTGTAAATGCAGTTCAGTGATATGCCAAAATGCATGTGAAGATTTCAGATGCAAAAACTTCTAAGTCTGTCTGATTAAATTAAATGTATTTTTATGAGAATTTTTTAATAAAGCTCCTATGATTAGGTTCAGTAGTTTCACCTTAATGGCAAAGAAGTTCTTTATATTGCCATTAAAGTTTTTAAGTATAGGCCCTGTACTGCAGTTTGCTGTATTGTGCAACATGTAGCAAGTGCTGTGGTTAATTTTGGTGTAGCCAAGTTTTTATTAGTATTATTATTAGTATTATTTTGTAAAATAGACTTCCTTCAAAATATTATTATAAAATATTTTTTTTACAAAAACATTTACCTATAGAATATTTCGCCCGCACGTGATATCTTCCTTTGTGCCAACAGTCGTTGTGAGCAGCTTATTACTGATAATGGTAAATCAGCATCTTTTCTGTAGTGTCTACTGTGGGATGGATATAAAAGTATGTGGTGGGATGACCTAAGTAGTTCAGTAGTAACCAGGCGAAAGGGGCCATGAGGTGACTTGATAAACATGCAAATTTTTATTCAGACAGGTCAAAAGTATTAGAACACCACATCACCAATCTTTGATGCAAATACCCCCCCCCCCCCCCCCACACACACACACACACAAGATAAATAAATAAATAAACAAACAACAAAAAGAAAACCCAGTATAGATGGCCACAGGTTACCCAGAAAGTGAAGACCGAAGTGGCACGAGCAAAAGTGTTCTCACAGCAGTCAAGCTCACGGCAATCACACTGCAAACCTACAGGAAAAAAACAAAGATAAAGTGATCAAACCACCACACAATCCCAGCCACCTCACCACCGCCATCCACACAGTGTGGGCAACTCAGTGGCCACCATTGGCTTAAAGGGTTAGTTCACCCAAAAATAAAAATTATGTCATTAATAACTCACCCTTATGCTGTTCCAAACATGTAAGACCTCCTTTTATCTTCGGAACACAGTTTAAGATATTTTAGATTTAGTCCGATATTTTAGATTTAGTAGCTGTGTGTACGGTATACTGTCCATGTCCAGAAAGGTAAGAAAAACATCATCAAAGTAGTCCATGTGACATCAGAGGATCAGTTAGAATATTTTGAAGCATCGAAAATACATTTTGGTCCAAAAATAGCAAAAACGACGACTTTATTCAGCATTGTCTTCTCTTCCGTGTCTGTTGTGAGAGAGATTTAAAATCAAAGCAGTATCCGGTTCGCGAACGAATCATTCAGTTCACCAAATCGAACTGAATCGTTTTAAACGATTCGCATCTCTAATACGCATTAATCCACAAATGACTTAAGCTGTTTACTTTTTTAATGTGGCTGACACTCCCTCTGAGTTCAAACAAACCAATATCCCGGAGTAATTAATGCACTCAAACAGTACACCTAACCCCGCCCCTAAACCTAATCATCACTGGGGTTTAGACAAATCGTATAAAATCATACGAGTGAGGTCGTGCAAATTCGTACGAATAAGCCACCTCGTAAAATAAGTACGAATTGGCCGTGAGATAGCGTTGGACTGACAGGACTCTCTGAACTGCAGCAGGAACAAACATGGCGGCGCCCATCTCACATTACAGATCATAATCAAGATCATTTAGAAAGTTTTTTAAATGACAAAACACACTAATTTACACCTATTTATGAACTGGAATATCAGATTGTTCATAACCTGGTATGCAAATTTGTGACTATTTTAAAAGAAAAAGGAAAAATGAAATAAAAGCGACCCATCTGTCATTCAGTGTTATTATAGAAGCGGTGTGTCATGTGACAAGTCTGATGTGTCGCCATGGAAACAGTAAGGGGAACGTTCTAAAATAATGGTCAACTTTAAATAACTCGCTCTGTGGGGACCGCTAGAATATTTTAAACTCAACACTGAAGAGGTTAAGGATAAAGCCTACATTTGGATGCCAAACTCCACATATATGTTAACCAACTATATATTTTATTCAAGGGTTCTGTGTGACGTGAAGTGATAAGCCAAGAATGGTGACCCACACTAAGAATTCATGCTCTGCATTTAACCCATCCAAAGTGCACTCAAACCTGGAGCAGTGGGCAGCCATTTACGCTGCAGCAACCGGAGAGCAGTTGGGGGTTCGGTGCCTTGCTCAAGGGCACCTCAGTCATGGTATTGCCGGCCCGAGACTTGAACCCACAACCCTAGGGTTAGGAGTCAAACTCTCTAACCACTAGGCCTCAATGTGTGCAGTAAGCTGAAATTAGTTTCCACTCAACTGAACATTTGCTGACAGTTTGTATTAGTGTGTTGGCACCATATCTGCATAACTGCATAATTTTGCATAACAAATGTCACATAACAGTTGGTTCTAAACATCTGAAAGACACTGAAGATAAATCCCATTATTTGTGATGCAAAATAAAAAGTTGTCAGACATGTCAGACTAGCTCTAAAAGTATATGTAAATGTATTTTGAAATGGCAAAATGAATTCTGCATTCTCTTTTTTTTTATATGCTGCTGTGACATAAAGTAAAGAGAAATCCGGTGAAAGAGGGAGGTTCTGTGCGTCTACATACTGCTGCTAAAATACAGGAAGGTGATCTGTTGCTGTGGATGTTTGGAAAAGACAAGAGTCTTGTTGCTACAAATGCTACATGGCCAAATAAAACTGGTGAGAATTTAAGAGCCAATGTGCATCTGGAAGAGACTGGATTTCTGTCTATCAACGACATCACAACTAAAGATGCTGGGCTTTATAAACTACAGATCATCAACAGCAAAAAGACCATGTGCAGGAGATTCAAAGTGACTTTCACTGGTGAGTAGAACATCTTCTATTATAGTACATTATGGTAGTCTCCCCTAACCCTAAATATTATTATTCAATAACTAATATGCCATATTTGGTATTGTGACAAGTTCTGTTAGTTGAGAGTTGACTGTGACTGTGTCTTCAGAAGTTACATTATTACACCATTATTTGACTGCAAAGAGTTTTTTTTTTTTTGAGTATAAATTACTTTTATATTGAAAGGGACTGAAACAAGGAATTTTTTTTGTTTTTTTTTGTTTTACTTCAAACAATCACAAGACGCAACTGATAAATGTATAGACTAGCTCTGTTATGGAAAATCCCCTTAACTGCCAATAGGACAAAGACAAAAATGTTGCTTTTCTCAGTGGACATTCAAACTGATTTTGTACCAGTGGGCCCTGTTTGAAATGGTTTAATTTGTATGGTCATTCATGTTTATTTATTTGTGCGATTTACACAATGTTTACTTTTATTTTTTCAAGTTTGCAGGTCTCCAGGTACAGAAACCGAATAATTAAATGTAAAATTGCACGGGATAGTCTTCAATGTAAAAATGAAATATACAGTCAAACCAAATTTTATTTAGACTGTGGTTTGAAAAGGCTGCATTAGCAATTCAGAAAAAAACACAAACACACACACATAAGCAGTACATGGTGTTTGTAAGGTGCTGAATAATTTTTGGTCTCAATTATATATATATATATATATATATATATATATATATATATATATATAGAGAGAGAGAGAGAGAGAGAGAGAGAGAGAGAGAGAGAGAGAGAGACAGAGAGAGAGAGAGAGAGAGAGAGAGAGAGCGACGGCCCTGCTGCCAGGTACGGTAGAGAAAACACGCTGCAGCTGGAGAACTAAGGATCATACAGCTGCTTCCTGAGTCATTGACCTTTGACTGAAGTGTAGTCCAACTGGAATGAAGCATAAACTGGCTGAGATGGTCCAGGCTGGCAGATAGTAGCAACCATGCCTGTAGTCAGGGGACCCAGCACGGTACACTGTAAACCCTAATGTTGCCTTGACTTAAAAAATCAAGTAATGTTGACTAAACATTACTTAAATTTTTGCATTGTGGCCCTGTCACTTAAAAATATGAGTTAGTTTAACTAATTTACCTTCAAAATGCATAAACTTAAGATTTCAAGTGTTGTGAGCTCAAAATAATGAGTAATCCTTTGGAAAAACTCAACGTCACTCTGTTCTTCCTTTAATGTGATTGGCCATGGGAGAAATTCTGCCTAGCAACAAGAGAACAAAAGCACTGATTGGTGGGTTACAAAATTCGTCCTTTTGGTCTTTGGTTGCTGAACTACATTTCAAGAGGAAGTTTTTCTTCGTGTACTATGTTCGTGACTAAAATTATGTAGATATAAAGTTGTTTTGCATGATTTCTACTAGTAAAATATGTTAATTTAAATCCTTGTGGTACGTGATTTTGATATGGTATGATTATTGAAACGACAACTTAAGTATTTGATGAAGTGGCCCAATCATTTTCCTTTGAGAGAAAGAACATGGCAGCTAAAGTTACTGCTTAACTCGTTAGACCCATACAATTCAATTCAATTCAAGTTTATTTGTATAGCGCTTTTTACAATACGAATCGTTACAAAGCAACTTTACAGAAAATAATGTTTCTACAATATTTAGTAGTAGCTTATGGTGGTGACTGTCAGTTTGTGCACGTTTGACAGGATTTTTTGAAAAAATTAATACAAGACGTAGTCAGCTAGACGATGAACATTATTCATGTTATTAATTAATAATTGTTATATGATGCAGTCACACATGTAGCAATAATTGTTGGTTCTGTTTGTTGATTCAGGGTTAGCATCATCTGGGGTCCTCTGAGGGTCAGGCTGGAGCTTGTGTAAATCCTAGTTACCACGGGATGTAAATCCCGTGGCAAAACATAGAAACAAAATAGAGACATCATTAGCATAGCTGCTGATCCAACAAACTAAAATTAGTTTAACCCAAGCTAATGAATAAAAATGCGCATTTGATCAGATGCAACTACACTCACAATTTAAGAGATACATTATTCGAATGCTTGGCGAAAGAGATGCGTTTTTAATCTAGATTTAAACAGAGAGAGTGTGTCTGAACCCCGAACATTATCAGGAAGGCTATTCCAGAGTTTGGGAGCCAAATGTGAAAAAGCTCTACCTCCTTTAGTGGACTTTGCTATCCTAGGAACTACCAAAAGTCCAGCGTTTTGTGACCTTAGGGTGCGTGATGGATTGTAACATGGTAGAAGTCTAGTTAGGTATGCAGGAGCTAAACCATTTAGGGCCTTATAGGTAAGTAATGATAAATTGTAACTGATATGGAACTTAATAGGTAGCCAGTGCAGAGACTGTAAAATTGGGGTAATATGATCATATTTTCTTGACCTGGTAAGGACTCTAGCTGCTGCATTTTGGACTACCTGTAGCTTGTTTATTGACGAAGCAGGACAACCACCTAGAAGTGCATTACAATAGTCCAGTCTAGAGGTCATAAATGCATGAACTAGCTTTTCTGCATCAGAAACAGATAACATGTTTCGTAGCTTGGCAATGTTTCTAAGATGGAAGAATGCAGTTTTTGTAACATTGGAAATATGATTTTCAAAAGACAAATTGCTGTCTAATATAACACCCAGATTTTTGACTGTAGAGGAAGTAACAGTACATCCGTCTAGTTGCAAATTGTAATCTACAAGATTCTGTGTAGTGTTTTTTGGTCCAATAAATAATATCTCCGTCTTATCCAAATTTAATTGGAGAAAATTATTTGTCATCTAATCTTTTACATTTTTAACACACTCTGTTAGCTTAGATAATTGGGAAGTTTCATCTGGTCTCGTTGAGATATATAGCGTATCATCAGCATAACAGTGGAAGCTAATTCCGTATTTTCTAATAATATTACCAAGGGGCAACATGTATATTGAAAATAGAAGGGGACCTAGGACGGATCCTTGTGGCACTCCATATTTTACTGGTGATAAATGAGATGACACCCCATTTAAGTAAACAAAATGGTAGCGATCGGACAGGTAGGATCTAAACCATCTTAGAGCCTGACCTTGAATACCTGTATAGTTTTGTAATCTATCTATGAGTATGTCATGATCTATGATGTCGAACGCAGCACTAAGATCAAGTAAGACTAGAAATGAGATGCAGCCTTGATCTGACGCAAGGAGCAGGTCATTTGTAATTTTAACAAGTGCAGTTTCTGTGCTTTGGTGGGGCCTAAAACCTGACTGAAATTTTTGTGCAGAAAGGTGCTCAATTGAGCAGACACAACTTTTTCTAAAATTTTTGACATAAATGGAAGATTTGAAATAGGCCTATAATTTGCCAGTACACTAGGATATAGTTTTGGTTTCTTAATAAGAGGCTTGATAACCGCCAGTTTGAATGGTTTTGGGACGTGACCTAAAGATAACGACGAGTTAATAATATTGAGAAGCGGTTCTTCGGCTACAGGTAACAGCTCTTTCAGTAATTTAGTGGGTACAGGATCTAATAAACATGTTTTTGGTTTAGATACAGTTATAAGTTTATTTAGCTCTTCCTGTCCTATGGTTGTAAAGC
Source organism: Carassius auratus (assembly GCF_003368295.1). NCBI lineage: Eukaryota > Metazoa > Chordata > Actinopteri > Cypriniformes > Cyprinidae > Carassius > Carassius auratus. The sequence goes on from NW_020528776.1 coordinate 692,781, forward strand.
ACTGCAGTTTATCTTTGGGTGCGATGAATTAAACTGAAGTGTTAGACGCTGTAGAATCTACATTCGCTATTGTATTTCTAATGTTATCTATTTTATCAGTGAAGAAATTCATAAAGTCATTACTATTTAACGTTGGTGGAATATTTGATTCAGGTGGCGTCTGGTAATTTGTTAATTTAGCCACTGTAGATCAAAGTAGATTGGTTCCTCTAAGCGAGATCCTAATTTGTGTCGGTCACTGATGTGATGTTTCCATTACACACCTAACTGAGATGTTCTTCTGCTTGGTTACTTTAATATGATGCTTTTTATCAATTATTGTCAGTTTTTGATTGTTTCTGAACTTGATTTAGCATGTTCATTTTATTACTCATAAGCATGCTGCTTGATTCGTTCTGTACAATAGAGGTTGATATCTCTTCCATCTCTTTTTCTGATCTCTTCCATCTCTTCTTCTGGTATTTCTGGTCATAAACTTATTGATAATATGCTATAGCAATCTTGTTGATATCACATCATTATTAACCTCGATTGTTTCCTCTAAACTTTCTGAGGTCTTGGAATCTATTCTCCCTCATTGGTATTATTTAAATATCATCCTACCATTTCTGAGATTTTGCAGGAGCACACTCATATTAAAACCAGAAATGTCCTTCCAAACAGTAACCCAATGCTTTTGTCTCATCTTGCCTTGATTAATGTAATGCCCTTTTCACTGGTTTACCTGCAAGCTCCATCGACAGATAACTCTCTCACTCTCTCTCTCTCTCTCTCTCTCTCTCTCTCTCTCTCTCTCTCTATATATATATATATATATATATATATAAAACTGTGCTGCTAGAATACTCACCCACTCCAAGCTTTAACCCTAATTTCTTTATTATTATTTCTTATTATCATTGTTATTATTATTATCTCAACTGGCTTCCAGTTATACAGTATATCATATTAAGTACAAAATGATCCTGTTCACTTTTAAATCTTCACACCACATGGTGGAACAGAGGCTAGCTGGTATAGAGATATGCGGGTAAACCTTACTTCATAACATCAAGAGGTGCTCTAGTGACTTATGTTAGACTGTGGAGTGGTTACATTGGTCCCATGACTCGGATGGGAGTGAGGTTTGGGGGATGAGTGTCCACCTTCCATGCCAGCAACATGGGTTTAAGTCCCACTCAGAGTGGGGCGGTTAGGACCAGGAGGGATTTCTCTGGCTCCCTGTTATCTCTGCACACCAACTGACTCATTACGGTCTTTTGATTCTGGCTTTCCCAGTGTTCCTTGGTATCCTCAATCACCCTGCTGTGTCAATAATATCTCTTAACTTAAATCTCTACTCAAAACTCAACTGTCCTCTAATGTTATGATTTGTAAATTGTGTCTTGCATCTCATTGTTTTCTGAATGTTATCATTTGTATGTTGTGTCTTGTATGTCACTGTGCTTCATTCTATTTTTCACAAGTGTTAACCTTTTCTAATTGCATCTGTGCTCTAAAGCGTCCTTGAGCACCGGAAAGGTGCCATTAAATCTATTATTATTATATTGTGGTATTTTTTTTAATTTATTTTCAATTACCTTTTGTGTCTTGATTGAGACTGTGTCACTGAAACATCTTCCGAATGTACATTAGATGTAGCAACAGTTATTGTTTATGTATTTCTGATTCTACAGGAAACCAAATGGAGATTATTTCAGATGAAAATGATGAAGGGAATCCGCATCAGGAAACGACTTCTATTTGACAGAAGACACACCCACCACTGTCTATCACTATGACATCATCGACGTGAGCACCATATACAACATCAAAATTATATTTCTATCCATCTTGTGAAAGCGAGAAACCCATTTATGTTGTTAATACAAAACTGTTAAACTGCCAAGTAAAAAGTTTCTTTGGTTGGTTGAAAGCCTTTCATATACCATTATACTTATCTCACGCTTCATACCTGTTGCTCAGAATACTGGTTTGACTCACATCTTTGATACTGGGAAATCGTAAACGGCGAGTATCTGAAATTTCATACAAGATGTGGGTATCACAGAATGTGGTATTGCTTTAAAAAATGCAAGAGGTGGACAGTGAAATGGGTATTCTTGATGGTCAAACACGCCCTTCTAGTAAGTGTTTATATAGAAAAACTATAAGTAAAATCATTAAAGAGGAATGGAAAAATGAGCTCTCTCCTATGCTCATTTCACTGATTAAATATTTATAGTTGCAAAACAGATGTAGCCAGTACTCACAATTGTTGGGTTTTGGTCCAGTAATCTGGACCCTGCAACTTGACAATGACCCAAAACCTACCAGCAAATCCACCAAGGGATGGCTATTTATATGTTTGTTATGTGTTCATGGGTCAATTTTGACCCGCATAGGCAGCCATTCAAAAACAACAGTTCAAACACAACAAACTAACAACGAATTCCTTTGTTGTATGTCCAGTGTCAACATCTTGAAGAGTTTAACAACTTTTTGGTTTCAAAGTTTGTGAAAAACAAACAAACAAAAAAATATGATTAGCCTTTTTTAACTGTAAATCCCACTTGTTGAGCATAGACATAAAAATGACTTTTCCAGCTTAAATTGTTATAAAACTTGAATACTTCGGACCACAAAGTTAAGATTGGTATCTTTTTTAAAAGTGCAAAATTTAAGTTTAATTTAAGTTTATATTTAGAAAAAATGTATAGATTTTTTTTAAATATTTTATATAATATATACATTTTACAAAACATGTTTACCCCATCATGTGAACAAGTTCTGTGCAGTACCAACCTTTTCCACTAGATGATATACAGGGACATTTGATTTCCATTTATTGTTTTAGTGTTCAGAACTACATATTTCCATAATTTTCTAGAAATGTATGAAGTAGGCATCCCATTCAGAAACATATTTGAAGTTATATGTACTGTACATAGAGTATATTATATGTAGTAAAAAAAAAGAAAAAGTGGTGGTACTGACAAAAAATAAATAAAAAAAATGCAATATACCCATATAAATTACAAATAATTTCATAAATGTCAGTGTGTGACCATATGTCTATAATTTTTTGTCTATATATATATTTTTTATAAGAATACATAATTGTAAGTGGATATGTGTTGTGTTTACAGAAGTAAAATAAAATTGTGGAATATCTCAAAAAACTTTGTAAAAGAAACCAAATATATGCTTCTTATTTGCAAATTTGTTTCGATTAAGTTTGCAGGGGAAAATATAGACCAAGAAGGTAAATATAACTGTGCACTTTGTTATTTCAACACATTATGTCAGAAGAAAAACTCTAAAACTTTAATTCTGCATTCAAACTGAAAAAAAAAAAAAACTAACTAAACATATTATGAAACCATTAATTGAAATCATTCATCAGAAAAAGCATCTTAATTATCATCAGCACCAGTATGACATGCTTCTTCCTGCTCAGGAAGCTGTGCATTTTCTCTGATGTTGTGGAGAATTACAGTAACCACAATAACAGAGCAGTTTTTGGAGGGGGTTAGATTCAAGCTACCACGGGACTTACCGATGCAGCGAAAACACTGTTTCCACGCTCCTCTCCAGAGCATCTCCATCCAGACCTCACTGAACCTCTCCTGTACAATGGTGGCTGGATATCCACTGTCTCCTAGCAGCCAGCTATCACCAAAAGCACCCTCTTCTGGCAAATTAAAGAATTGACCAACAAAAAAAGAGTCATATGTGCTTCCAGGCTATTTTGCCTTAAACCAGAGGATGATTTGAAATAGTTAATGGGGTATGTTCTATGTTGTAACGGCACTCCTTCACTTTTAAATAGTTTAGGCATAAATGGTAGGTTTCTAAACCACTTTGGATTTCACTCAAAAATTGCTAGTTTGACAATTACAAAAGAAACACCTTATGGTGATCCATGCTCAGAATTCATGCTCTGCATTTAACCCATCCAAAGTGAGTGCATATATATTCTATCATTTATGCTGCGGCACCCATGGAGCAGTTTGAGGTTCAGTGCCTTGCTCAAGGGAACCTCAATCATGGTATTGCCGCGCAAGACTCAAACCCACAACATTAGGGTTAGGAATCAAACGCTCTAACCACTAGGCCACAACATCCCCATAAAGGAAATACTGCAGCAATGGATGTGGACATCAGTGTATGCATCCATATAAAGGTATGAGTTATATTGATTCAAATCTAGTCCTGATGATTAATGTCTAATAATTGATACTTTTGACTCAACCCTTTCCTTAAAATATGGTTTAAAGACTTATTGTTAATGCACAACTAATCTTATGATCCGCTATGAGTTTAAAATTCATTGAAATTGGATTTAAAATAAATGACTAATAGAGTCAGATTTTAAATTAGAAATCTAAATATTAAGTTAATTTTTTTTTTTTTTTTTTTCACAGTAGCAAACAAGACATGCAGAATATTTCACCTCACACCATTGGATTCTGTCACTGGGCCAGTGGTGGTCCTTACAGTGGTCTGGATTGAATATAAAAACAGATGTTGACATGTATATTAAAATATATCCCCTTCCAAAATGTTAATGTCATTCCAAAAAATGACTTCAGTAGATGCTTTGAGAAATCGATAAATTGATTGCCAACATTCTTTCAAATATATTTTTGATACAAAGGTAAATAACTGATTTCTTGAAATCTGGAACTGTACTCTGTGATTTATGTTTAGGATGAACATTCAGTGAGGTTTGAGACTCACAGAGGGTTTAGAAGAAAATTTGGAAACCGTAAAGAGGGAGTTTTAATTGTAAGATTGTGTCTCAGACCTTGTTCATTAAATAAATATCTGAATAGAATAGGTAAACATGAAACTGGAAATTGTGACAATGTGGACATGTCACAATGCATGCTAAATGCCTTCGTGAGTGTTATTTTAAGGGTGCAACAGAAACATTTGTGTTTATTATTTATTTAGGGTAATTATGTATACAGACATATTCTGTGCAGATACAATCAATTAATGGCCTACAAATTAAACACAATCTGTTAAAAATAGATATGCAATTATACAGGAATTAGTATTAATATAGGGCTTGTTTTGGGCAACTCAACCTTCTGCTCAGTTCATAGTGTAAGTCTGATTTTCCTCCATAGGTCTCATAGAGATCTTCGGTCTCTTCTGTCATGTCAAGCTCACTTCTTGTAGATCTGATGTCATAAACCAGCACAGCAACAGCAGCCACGCCCACCAGAACAGAGAGGACCAATCGGATCACAGCTTCAGTAGAGCCACAATGTCCATTGCAGACTGGGGAAAAAAAAAAAACAAATAGAGTCAAAATAATGCATTTAGCTCTTCCAAGAAGAGTTTTGTGGGTTATCATTAACAACTCAAGCATTTATTGAGAAGGCAGAACATCCACAAGCTTTCATGCACATTTGCATTGTTTGGCCAAATAATAATTGCCAGAATTGTTTAGAAAAAGAGTTTAAGAGCTTTCCCCCCTCCATTTAACTTGGTTCTAATAGAAACCTGTGTGATTTTGATTCTTTCTGCGTGGAGTGATATGGTGCACCTAACAAACAAACAGGCCTGACTTGCGGTCTTCACTTCTCTGTTGCTCAACAGTTCTCTGTTCCTGTAAAATCTGAATAATTTACAAGAAGCAAATGCACCCCACCCTCATGTCTTTAATGCAATGTAAGACACTTTGCATAAAAGTATGTGCCATAGGCATACATGTAAATGTTCTCATTTTTATTAACTGGTTTATGTGGTTGATTATTAAAGGCACCAAGCAGCAGTGACAAATTAACCACATGTTTGGCATTGTGGCTTATTGCGTTTTGACTTCAGTGTGAACTTTACAAAAAGAAATTGAGTCTGACGCACCTGAACTCGGCTGAAAGAGCTCAGTAATGTTGGCATCCTCAGTGTGATTGACGACTGAATTGTGGACCGCACAGCTGGACGTCACACAGTTTGAGCTTGACACTCTTTCTGACGGCGAAGAACTGTGTGGAGCTGCTGATAATGAAAGATTTTACTGTGGCATCGCATCTTAAACATTCATAGGTGTTGTGTTGTGTTGTGTTGTGTTGTATTTCTCTCACTCACCGCAGACTGTAACATTGAAATTCATATAGCTGGTCTCTCTGATGACGGTCGCTAGCTGATAGAGTCCAGAGTCTGTGGTGCTGGTGTTTGCGATGGTCAGAGATCCGTTCTGATCCAGCTTCAGTCTTCCTCTGAATCTCCCGTCAGCGTCGTATGTCGAGTTGGTTTGGGTGAGTCTGTTAATTTCAGCTATCCGAGTGCTTCCGAACATCCACTGTATTAGCAGATACTTCTGTATTTCATTTACCTCAGTGTGTAGAGTGAACGGATCTCCCTCCATCACTGATATTGTCTTCACTTCATCCGTCACATCTAGAGAACAAACAGAAACAGATTTTCTCACAGATGCATATAATGCTGGTTATTAATGACCGAACTATTTCTCTAACCCATAATTGTGATTAAATCCCAAGCCATTATACTAGTAATATCTGATTTAAACATGTCACTGTTGATTAAATGGGAGAAGGAAAAAAAAACTCCATTAAGTGACGTTGTGCCGAATACCATGAACAACATTGATGTGTATTACTGAACTTATTTGTTCCTCCCAAGTGATGTTTCTTCTGCACCAGTTTTCACAGGCAAACAGAAGTGAAACATAAAACGTGATCTGCATCAGTTTTAATCTTACTCAGCTAACATGTTAAATATCATAGAATCATAGTTCATCATTTTAAAAATGCATGCAATATTATAACGCTGATTTGAATTTGGGTTAAAAAAAGAAAATAAGAAGTTTTACACATTTCTTTATTTTAAATGAATTACTCAACAGGCACACTCATTACTTTTGTTAAAAAAAAAAAAAAAAAAAAAAAACCTAACCTAGTTCAAACAGGAGCATATTATTAATATTAATATTACTCTGTGCTAACCGGAAATGATAGGCCTTACTTACCAACCAGACACCACAAGCACATCATGAATAAAGCTAGAGCAATCATATTCCCTCTCTGGCCGTTCGACCACCAAACAACTGGTGCTCACTGCTGAGCCAAATGGATCAAATGGGTGGAGCTTGTCCCGATTATGTTAATGATGGGCGGAGCTCTGTGTACACATGCATATATGCAGGAGAGACGGAGTTAGACTCTTTTTTCAGTCCTGGAGTTTCATGCCTTAGACCATGCTTTTTTTTACACTACTGGTATTTTCAGTGCTGTCTTTGCACTTTCTATTATCCTTTTTTTAAATCTATTATTTATTTGCTTGTATGTCTCCAAAAATTAGGCCTATTTTTGAGTAAGGTGCCACCGTCAGGGGAGTCAAAGATAATTATATCACCATAAGGGTTGCCAATTAACTTCAGAAATGTAACACAGGGGACAAATATGATTTCTTTTTTTTTTCTTCTTAAAGAAAATAGTGTTTATTCTTGTATTCTTGGAGAAATATGGGTTTGTTCTTTAAGAAGATAAGGGACAGAATAAGGGATGTCCCAAATATTTGTCCTGTACCAGAATGTAGACCTATATTTGCCTGCAGTTAAAAAAGTTTTCAGAAACAATCACAATTGTTTTGCTAAAATTTAGGCCTATTCTAAAAAGAATTGAAATGTCATACAAAAACTGTATCTGTTTGAGTAAATTGTACCATTATAGAATTGTGACTGCACAAGGGTAGTCATTTAGGATGTGAAAATAATGTGATATTACAAATGGTATGGAATTTGAAAGCAACTGAAGGTCTATACTGTATGAAATATCAGTCAAGCAGGATTTTTTTTTTTTTTTAAATAATGGCTCTTAATTTAGAACTAAAATATTATTGCAACCATATAGCCTTTGAATGAATAAAAATGCACATTTGTCAATTAAAGAAAACATAGTGTGACTCTGTGGGCTGCTTCTGGTGCTTTGGATTTATATTTCAATATGAAGAGGTCCAAGTTTAATAATAGCCTACGCTAGAATTTCTTTTTGGTGCAGACAAGGATTCTGTTTGGTCTTAAAGCCTTCCACTAGCGCCTACGTTCACAAATAAAACAATGATTTTGCGCAAAAAGTAAGATTAGTTATCAATTGAGTGCCACACTGATATGGTCTGGTGAAAATAATAATATGGGCTGTGAGAAAATATTCAACAAAAATGTGAGTGGGGCTGCTATCAGTAGAACATCATTTATTATAAAAACAATATACTGTATTTATTGACACAACAATTCCATTCTTTATTCTGATTGGTTGGCAGTGTTCCATGAATATTTTTTTTTTCACCCAGCTGTTAATTCAAGTTGTTTTCATTTTTTCCCCAATTAATATAATATATGTACTGTAGATGTTATGTACATGCAGAAAAACTATTTCTTTCTTTTTAGTTCATTTGATTGACGTTTTATATTTTCTTCCAGATTCAACAGGAATACAAGATGTGCAGGAAGCAAATGAGTGATGAAATAAGACACGCCCATCAGCGTCAATCACTGTGACATCATCATAACAGCATATTTGACCCAGCGTTTCATGGTTGAGCTGTTAAACTCACATCTAAATCCTTGTTTGGCTTTAGATGAAGAGGGAAACATGTTTAATGACTCTGACAACTGGACACAGATCACACCACTTGCTTTATTATCTAGATTGACATTGAAGGTTGAACCAAACTACAGAAGAACTGATGAAGAATTACAAGAAGTGTAACACCTTTAAATGATCTTTAGAAACTACACTTACCAAACATCTGCATTGGGGAACCTAGATAAATAGTTTGAACTCTCTGAACAATGTGACACTCCAAACACTAAGCTGATTTTGACAGGTTCAGGAGTGTTTTTTCGTGTAGCTACATTACAATAAGAGTGAAGAATCAGTTTTCACAATGATGCCATAGAAGTAAAAAAATGTTAATCGCCCAAAGAACTCTTCAGTGAACCATTTTTTTAAAGCATATTTTTTTATATGTAAGTGTAAAGAACATTAAAAAGATTATCTAGGCTACTCAAGTATTTAATATGTACTGTTTATACACATACTGTTACTGCATGTAGTGTTCTGTGTTGCCTTATAGAAGAGAAAAATAAGATAATTTAGTCTAATGTATTGGTACATGTGAAGAAGTGATTTTACATTGCATATGTTTTTTGTATAATATTATGTGCTAAAAATACATTTAATATCTCCAATGATTTACTCTCTGTGTGCCATGTTTAAAATTTAGTTACATTTTATTTTTTTTAGAATGGAAAGTGTCAAAATTCTGAATTAAAGAGTTTTTTGTTATTAGGCTATGATATCCTCTGTCTAGGATATCATAGGCTAATATAATAATAATTCACATACAAACAGTTGTGTATTATTACTGTGTCTGTTCTTCACTTTTACTTAAGTTCAGTAATGCATTATTGTAGTTTGCGATCGGGTGTTAAGAAGAAGATGCTCCTCTGCCTCTGTCTGGAGCATGTGCCTTTAGGCTTTCTGAATTTGGAAGAATAAACTGCTCATTTATAGCATCAGTCGTCATGTAAATAAGTTAGTCTATATTGGTAAATATGTCATATTGTGGTCAGTCGGGTGGGTGTGATGATTCAGTATTATTATGTATCGAAATCTGATTTTGATGGAATTAATAACAGTAGGAAGGGAACTTTAAGCATCTTTCTGTTTTTATTTCTAATGTGCGGTAAGTTTTATTTTTTTATTTTTTTTTATTCACTTTCAGTTTCACTATGATGTTCTCTTTTTGCTGTAGTTTATTATCGTATTAACACAATAACATTCATCCAGATAAATTCACATGTCCTTCTCACTTCTCTTTTTACAGGGGCCGGTTAAGTCCGCATTATTATACTCTCACTCTCACATTGTTCCAAACCTACAGCATTATTCTGCACAACTCAAAAGAAGACAAACAACAATTCATGCTGGTTTGGAACGATGTGAGATGGAGTAAATGATGACAGAACTTTATTATTTAATTTCTTTTTTAGGTGATCTGAGATGTTGATGATGTCAGAGTGATTGACACTGCTGGGTGTGGCTTATCTCATTAAACTGAACTCATCTTCTGCATGCTCCTTCACTCCATCCACATCCTCTTTGCTCAACCGAGGTATCTCTGAAGTTTCTGATTTCCTGTGGAATCAGTCGGAAAAACACACAATAAAAAGAGGAGATCTGTCTTTTTAGAGTCTTTTTAGGAGAAACTAATTAAAATGAAGAGAATTATGATTAAAACAATAACACATATCTGCAAATGGTACTTAATCCAAAGGCAACAAATAAATACCCTGCTGACAGGAATTTGTTCTTGTTTTAAGGGGAGACACTGCAGTCAAAAACATTGTTTTTTCATGCACCTCGCAAGATTGAGAATTTAGGCTTTTTGGTGTTTCATAATTTTTTTTCTCAGACTAGTGGAAAGGAAAACATCCAAAAATTTCAATTTCAAGATTTCAATTACAATAAAAGGCCATTTTCTCAAAATGAGACATAATTCATAACTTTACACTTCTACTGTATATCCTGAAGGTTTTTACAGAGGGATTTGTTCATATATAGCCTACTTTGCTTGATTATAATATAACATTTTAAACACTTGAATGTGAATTAATAGCCTTTTTAAATTGAATTTAAAATAATCTAAACTTAAGTGTTATATAATGTCATATGGCCTCTTGGGCAGGCTTCGGCCATTCAAAGTAGTTTTGCAGGATTGCATTGCACAACATCAGAAAGATCAGGCCATTAGTTTGCTTTCTCTTTTCTGTCTAGTTTGTTCTACTCTGAACAATGCTTGTAAACTTTGTATTGTAAGCACGTCCTGTGTTTATTTGCCTTTTTAAGAAGAATTGCTTATCATTATTCCAGGATTTCAGTGTATTGTGCATTGGAATAAATCTCGAGACTTTTTTTTGCGATAAAGCTCTTTAGACGCTTGCTTTTTTACAACAGTATCAGTGGGTCCCGTCAGGTAATGAAAAGCTCTACAAAAACGTTCATGCTCACTTTGGCCAAATACAGGAAATATGTCACAGAAGTAGTCAAGGGCAAAACATATAACACGCCCTGCTTCTAACCACAGCTGGAGGGCCTAGATCTAACCACACACGCTTGCAATGCAGTAACTATTATGAATGTCCATGTGTTTTAAAGGCTAATTCATTTCATAAAATCATCTCTTAAAATAAAGGATTTCAATCGCCATAATTCTGGTAGATATTAAAGGCATGCCATATTAAAAGTTCAATGGGCCGCTATAATAATTCAAGTTTGACACGTTTTAAAGGCCTTGTGACGTTCAAGTTATCGATAAACACAATTATGTTCTTCAGTCTATTTTAGATATTAGCGTAATGTGATTATATGATTATATTTCATAAAGCAGGTTTCTAGCAGAAGAGCGCATTAAACCACAGCGTTTATTTAGTATTGCACGTTTGCTGTAATCATTCAGATTGTTGAACTGAACTCATCAGGGGTTGTTTGCTCTAAATCTGTCGAAGGTCAGTTGACTGATGCAACTGCTGCTTGTAGTGCAGCTGAATGTGGTTTGTGTGGGTTTAACTAAACACAACTGAAACTGATTTGAACAGGGGTGACAATAGAGATAAGGTGGAGATACTGATCAGGGCAATCATCTGTAGAGATCACAAGACGATTATGCAGCAATGGGTAAAACAAAAAAAAAATTGTTAGAGATAAAGATCAAATTTAGAGCAGAGATGACTGCGAACTGATGGGACTAAAGTTCACACATTTATTTTTGTGATCGTGTGAATGTGAGCAGTTTTTGTTTGTTTTTTTTCCATCTCAGCTTTTCATTTCACTCTCGCCATTTCTCAGTGGTCAACGTCTTTCTAGAAGCATAAGACCTGCAGCCAAGATGAAAAAGATGAAGAATGTAGCATCAATTAAGAGAATAAAGAAGTGAAATCCAATAAAAGTGAGAAGAGCTGTGTTGTGAAATCTGCAAAGATCAAGCATGAGGCTGAAGAATTTAGATTGTACTAAAGTATGTTTATTTATTATTGTACAAAAGGAGGCTTAAAGTAACAAACAATTAAATGAAGATTCATCCTGCATAAATTTTTTTTGTGTTATTTTTTTTTCAACTAAAATATCACAGTAAGAGAGCGCTGTTAGTGGAATAGCATGTTCATCCAGCAGGTGGCGCTCCATCAGGTTCATTTATGGTTCATTGTGACACAAGGGACTGTTTGTAATTGTAGCCATTACAACACTAACAAATAAATAAATAAATAATAAACATAAAACAACAACAATAAAAGACAGAAAAAAATGGAAACAATACAAACATAATTACAACAAAAAAAGGGGTTCTCACAAGCCGTGGATTAAAATCGATTAATATCATATTTCTTTAATTAATGTTATGATGTTTGACCTTTTGACCTAAATACCACATTCATTAACTAGTATATATATATATATATATAATTTTATTTAATTTTTTAAATAAAAATTGTAATGAAACAAAGCACAAATAAAAGCACATTTGGAAAAACAATGGTACTGCTGATACTGACAGTAACAGTTATTAATTTTGCCACATTTATTAGCTCTGAATAAAAAAATAATAATAATAATTAAAAAAGAAAGTTATGAGAATTAACACACACACATACATATTATGTAATGCACATTTAAATAAGTGGAAATATATGTTCATTCCGTTTAATGTCAATGAAATTCACATCAACATGAGACATTTTACACAATATGTTTTCTGTTACTATGTGGATGCAGTAAAGCACCAAATAGTAAGCAAAGCATCTGGTTCATGTTTGTGTTTTCTTCTATTAACTGGAACTATACAGTCTTTACTAAGACGATAGATGAGACAATACTTCAAAGTGTACAAAATATTTAATTAGTAAACTATCAGTATACATATGTTACATTTTTTGTATGATTTAAGTACAAACTTTACAGTACAGTCTTTAAAGTTTAAAAGTGGATGGGAAACCGTTTTGTAATTGCTGATACAACCGTAGCTGCAAAATAACTGATGAACATAATAGCAAAACTTACCAGCAAGACTCCATGAGCACAAACAGATGATGAGAAGCAGATTATGAAACTGATTCACAACAGAACAGTGATAATAATAATCAGGTCCTGACACAGGTCTTGAAAATGTGAAATATTTAGTAACAGAGTGAGTAAAGCTGTCAGTTTGTAGTGAGGCGGTATAGTGGAGCTCTGCAGTGAGCGTGAACAAACTCCTCCTTCAGAGACTGAATATGAAAGAAGAAAGAAGAACTCTTTCTAAAAACATACTTTTAGGATTTTCTTTTATTAAAACAAATAGGAACCTCCAAATGTGAAGGCTCACACTCACTTAACCACACTTCATACAACACATTGGATGTGTTCAAGAGAGTCAGGACCTGATCACTGCAGCAGTTCTGTCGCAAACTGTTTGGTGAACTGCTGGCAAAAAAAATATGTTTGAAATATGTTTTATCTGTTTGTACTTATGGAGTCTAGCTGGTAAGTGTTTTAATGGCTTCAGTTCTGTTTATATTATCATTGGTTCACCTGCATATTATTTATAGGCCTAATAGTTATTTATTTCCATCATTTACAATATTTTCAAGCAGGCCGGGGGCCAGAGGTGTGACATCCCTGTGCCCCCCACTTTAGACCGAGGGGGGCGGTCAGACCTGAATTTAGCGCGTATTAAAGTCTTACTAGTACAACTGCTGTTGTTTCTGCTTACTTTTAGATGGAAAAGCTGCCCATAACCTCTGTTTTCTTTGTAATAATAGCATGACAAAATAGATTTGGCAACAAACCAGTGTATCTTCTTTGAAAAGCATCAAATGATTTTGCAATGCATTTTCGCAGAGGTGAGCCAATCACAGACATGTTTGTTGATTTCTAAAATGCAATGGCCAATCAGAGGTGTTTAGGTTGGAGTCCACACACTCGTCTCTCCAATCACCATTGTTTTTGTTCTATCATGCTCATAACTTCTTTCTAACAAAGAATAATAATAATAATATAAAAAAAAAGTTTTATTGTGTAGTCACGTTTGTATTGTTGTGGCCTAGTGGTTAGAGAGTTTGACTCCTAAGCCTAGGGTTGTGGGTTTGAATCTCGGGCCAGCAATACCGCGACTGAGGTCCCCTTGAGTAAGGCACCGAACCACCAATTGCTGCCCTTGTGCCGCAACATAAATGATGAACACTGCTCCGGGTGTGTGATCATAGTGTGTGTGTCCACTGCTCTGTGCACTTTGTATGGGTTAAATGCAGAGCACAAATATGGGTCACCATACTTGGCCATATGTCATGTCACTTTCATTAGATAACGTGTTAATTCATTATTGTAAAATGCTACCTAATTAATATATTTCCAGCGTTCACTTGAAAATGTTACAACACCACATGCCCAACCTCCAATTTGCACGAGGTGTGTTCTGGCGCTGGGCCTGCTTTCATGCTTTATCAAACTAATATACCCAAATGCTTTGGTGCAGAGTGACTTTTTTTTTTAATCGCAAAATTTTAGATCCATTTTAAAAATTGTTAAAAACTTTTTGTTTTTTTCTGATCAGGTGTGTTTGGTGCTTATGAAGTCCGTGTCAGTGATGGAGGGAGATTCTGTCACTCTATACACTCATGATACTGATATACAGAAAGATGATCAGACAATGTGGAGATTTGGACAAATTCGCATCACTCAAATCAACAGAAAGAACAATAAGAGCATGTTTTATGAAGTTTTTATGGGAGATTCAGAGACAGACTGGAGCTGGATCAGACTGGATCTCTGATCATCACAAACACCAGAACCACAGACTCTGGAGAATATAAAGTCACCAGCAGCAGAAGAGAGACGCCACTCAACATCTTCAGTCTCACTGTCTACGGTGAGTAGAGAATTATTTACATTTTTGTACTGTATTTTAAAATGATAGAAGATTAATTGTAAAAACATTATAATTCATTATTTATATAATCAACATTTTATAATCATGTTATTTATTTAATCCTTTACATCTGTTTTAAATATCAGTGAACTAACAAATATCATTGGTCTCCTATTTATTGAATTTGATTTATTTTCCTATATTTTGAAGCTCGTCTGCCTGTTCCCGTCATCAGCAGAGACTGTTCTGTTCTGAGTCTGTACCAGAATTGTTCACTACTGTGTTCAGTGGTGAATGTGAGTCATGTGACTCTCTCCTGGTAAAAAAGAAACAGTTTATTGTCCAGCATCAGTGTGTCTGATCTCAGCATCAGTCTCTCTCTTCCTCTGGAGGTGGACTATCAAGAGAAAAACACCTACAGTTGTGTAGTGAGCAATCCCATCACCCACCAGATTCAACATCTCAACAGCATTGAACTCTGTCACACATGTGCAGGTTGGGCATCATACTATATTTTCCCACAAAACTAAATGAATCATATTTCTGTTTCAACATTGCTCATTTCTTCTCTCAGAAGTCTGCACCTGCTGTTGTGGTTCTACTGAAGCTGCGATCCGATTGGCTCTCTCTGCTCTGGTGGGCGTGGCTACTGTTGCTGTGTTGATTAATGACATCAGATCCAGAAGTCTTCAACAGAAGAGAAGAAAGAAGACAACACCATCCTATTAATCAGATACTCAGGAGATGCTCTTCAACTGTCTCGTGTATTTACCAACGACAAAATATCTTTTATGAATATGTCAATTTTATTAAATATATATGTCCCTTTTAATTAAAAAAATTAAATAGTGTAAATTTTAGCTACACATTTTTTTCACATCAGATTCTGTGTTTGTATTTACAATACAAATCTTTCTGCTTTACAAAAAATTGTGCCTTAATGAGCTCACCCAAAAATGAGCTCGCCCAAATATGAGCTTACCCAAAAATGAAAATTTGCTGTTAATTTTCTCACCCTCAGGCCATCAAAGATAAAAATAGAAAGTGAAGACTCACGTGTTTTATCGTCAGAAGGGTGGACTACTCTGCTTTTGAAGCCTGACTGGTTATTGTCAAGTAGGTCGCTTTTAGGAGATAAAAAAGCATAGAGTTGATTGAACACATCTCTTTCAAGAGTTTTTGACAAAAAAGGGAAGAAGAGATTGGTTTCTATTATGATAACTGCTGATTTAATGTTAGATCTTGAATAGTGGGGATACCAGAGGCTGCTTAAATGTGTAAGGAATGACAGATTGAAGGACAGCTGGCACAGAAAGCTCTGGAGACCTTGTTTTCTGTAACAGGAGAGAAGTAAGAGAGGAGAGGGAAGTGTGTGGGTGGAGGTTGGCTGTCGGCACTTCGTCTCTTTCTCACACGTTTAAAAATATCTACACCTTGTTTTGTTTTTTTGTCACTTGTGGCACCTGAAAACCTCTGTTTCGGTGAACGTGATTTCACCAAGTGTCCCTGGATCAACTGTAAAATCTTTCAGATTGTTTTTTCGAAACTCATCTGTCTTGCTGAAAAGGTTTTCATGTGGTAAGTCTCTCAACTGACGCAGCTGTTCCTAGAGCTCCCAACACTGCATAATTAGCTTGTCATCTCAAACTGTGTTGTGGCTGATTCAGCTGGACTGGAGTTTGATTATGATGACTGAACACAGATTAAACCAATGATTTTAACATCTATGACTTATTTTAGAGAACCGATGGGGTTCAACAGTCATGAATTCCACAATGTGTAAAAATAGTCCGAATTGATAAAGATCAAATTAAGGGCAGAGTGGAATATACACTGAAAGGACTTGATTGATTGTTATCAGCTTTATTCCGATAGACATTTGTTAAGATGCCTGTTCCTCGCCTTCAAGTTTTCCCCGTCTGCAAACAACCCGTGACAGTCTATTAAAGGTCAAAATGAGTCAGAACATGCAAGGAACATGTGAAGCATCTTTGTTTATTATTGTAAAAAAAGGAAACACACACACAAAAAAACATAATGAAATGTATCTAGCATATAACTTTTAAAGAAATGTATTCTACAAAATAAAATCATAGTAAGAAAGGAGGTGGAGCACTAACAGATCACCCTTTATTATCAGAGATGTGAAGGACTGACACAATTATTGCATCTGTTTTAAAACAATACAAACATAAATAAATCAAAAACTGCTTCAAAGCCCTGGAGAGAAATTCATTAATATGACATGATTAATTAATGTCATAATGTTTGACTTATTGACTTGACTGAAAGCCACATTAACATTCATAAACTCACAAAAACCCTTCAGAGAAACTTTAAATGACACAAAACTCAAAACCATGCATTTGAAACATGACTGATAATTAATCAGTGCTCACTCCAACTATACTCACTCCAACAATGTGACACTCGTACACAAGACAAATTCTACAGATTGTGAACATAGTGAAAAATAATTTACATATTTTAAGAACTAACCCTGTGTGACAGGATTTTAGCTTGTCAAGTATTTCCAGTGTCTTCACTGCCTATGGCTGAGAACACAATGAGCAATCAAGTCATTTTAGAGATCAGTGGTTTACGCTGAAAGAATGTGCAGTTCAAAGCACATGTGCTGTGTGAACGGTCTCTTCCTCTTTGATCATTTAGATTAAAAGTGTGCATAACTTGCATAAGATGGCTTGTGAAGCAGATAATGCTTAGCTTTGAACTGAATGAAGTCAAGAAGTTAGTTGTGATAAATATAATTATCTTGGTTTGAAATCCACTACCCTCACAACTTAGTATTCAAAGATCTGTGTGTGTGACATGAAAAAAAGAAAAAGAAATTACATACATTTATATTCAAATAAAACCATTTTGACACTGATACAGCATTTAAGGGGAAGTCATGGCCTAGTGGTTAGAGAGTTTGACCCCTAAGGTTGTGGGTTTGAGTCTCGGGCCAGCAATACCACGACTGAGGTGTCCTTGAGCAAGGCACTGAACCTCCAACTACTCCCCGGGCGCAACAGCCGAAATGATGAACACTGCACTGTGTGTGTGTGTGTGCACTTCGCATGGGTTAAATGCAGAGCACAATTTCTGAGTATGGCTCACCATACTTGGCTGAATGTCACTTATTTGAATCAGAGTCTGATCAGCATCACACAGCGATTCCTGCATACACCACATCAGCCTCCTCTGTATCTCTCTGTAATAAAAAAAAAAAAAAAAAAAAAACATTTTCATATCACTGATGTATTTATGAAGATAATTTATCTTCATCCTTTAAATTCTACCAATAAAATGCACTACGGTAGAGAATAACATCAATAAATCTGATCATATTAAATTGCATATAATAGTATCTCCACATGTTGGGGGTAAAACTATTTTGATATTACTGATATTACATAAGTGTCAAACACTGTATTGGGGGATACATTTTGAGGAATGACAAAAGAGAAAAGTTAGAATGTACAGATCATTCCTTCAGCAATTAACTTTAAATATAAAGTGCTGTCTGAAATTTTCTTCTACGATTAGTGTTTTGTTATTTTTTTATTAAATTGCCTGAGAGATGCCTGCAGCAGGACTACAATTCCCAGCATACACTGCAGTGTTGGTGAAACTACTTTGAAACTAGCTAAGTACTCTTTAAATAAAAACTGAACAGATAACTACTTTACCACTAAATTAGAAGATTACTTAATTAAATTTATAATAAAGGACTCAAAGGCATAAAAGGAGCGTAAGCAGAGTATAGAGTATGAAGAGAGAAGCAAGAGAAAGGAAATGAACACATTATTCACACATAGGATGCAACGTGCCAAAAGCTGGTTAAGAAGGTGCAGAACAAGTGTGAAGATAGACCTGCATTGGGTTGTTTTCACACATCACTCAAAGACATTGCTCAATGCTGTTTTAAAAGTGTTATATAAAGTACCTGAAAGCCATTCTCAAGTAAGAGTGCAGACATCTTACCAGAAAATGACTTTGGTAGAAGTTGAAGTCACCGTTTAGAAAATTACACGAGTAAAAGTCTTAAAGTGTTTGATATTTAGTGTCCAAGAAGTATTTTTTAATCCTAACCGTACTTGTAAGTAAGAGTAAAAGTACTTAGTGTATTTCATTCCAATGTAAGAAATGTTTCTGGAATCTGCATCTGAAATAACATTTAGATGTATTTACAGTTAATGTATCTCAGAGGGGATATGGATGCATTAAACCTGCAGTTACAGATGCATAAATAGGCCTAATGTTTTGTTTTTAACATAAAACGTTGAATACTAATATATGAAATAATTAAAAAAATATGAAAAATAGCCTAAAATGTGAAATGATAACCGCTAGTAGGTGACAGGAAGTGACTGTTAATTAGTGAGTCTTTGGGATTCAACCGAGATTCATTCAAACGGCTGATTCATTCAGAAACAAAGCATTTGACTGTGTTGATGAGTGAATCGCTGAATCATTTATTCAACCGATTCGTTCAAAAAGCTGATTCCAACAATGAGTCCACACTGTCCATTGCTCAGAGATGAAAAACAGCGCTGGGATATTTGTTTGGAGCTACTTTCGTTGGCGAAAACGAGCAAAAGTGTGTCTAAAATGTAAGTCACCCATTGCCTTACTGAAATTGTATATAAATATTATTCAATGTGTTTGTGATTATATCTGCTGAAAAACCGTACTCTTTGTGTGATATAGATTCAGCTAATTATATTAAATAATATAAATATAAAAAGCATAAAGAATATATATACATATATATATATATATATATATATATATATATATATATATATATTATATATATATATATATATTTATATATCTCACACCCCAGACTTGACATGAGTGGGAAATGAATCATTTGCGGTTGTGCATGCACTTGTTTGCACTCGGGCAAGGTGTTTGCAGATGCCAATGTATCGGAGTAAAAGTACACATTTTAATAAAGGAAAGAACTGAAATTATGCCTGAGAGCATGTGGAAAATGTAGGAAATGTAGTGAAGTAAAAGTAAAAGTTGGCTGGAATATGAAAACTCAAGTAGAGGACAGATAGCCTACTATTAATCCTCCTTACATTAAACCACTGGTTTTAAATATGGCTGAAGTACTAGTGCACTGCCTATTTATGTGGACTGTCACTATAATGTCTGTTCATGGATGTAGACACACACAACGAATGTCTTAACTTTCTTGCACTCTGAATAAATATTTCCTCAACAGTTCACAAGAAAAAGCCTTGCACCAAAATAAATGCTCCTACCGATTTCTGTGCTTTTCTTTTGTTGAATGTTGTTTCAGAGTAAATGATCTCTTCTGTACATGTTGTATCTGTTGCAACAATAATGATAGACATGAATAATAATAAAATGAATATGATAAAACATATTTGGGAATTATTTTTTTCTTTTTCTGTAGAACACTCTTTCCTGTTATTCTAACGTTATTAACATTTATTTGTATATTTACTGATGTATTTATTTATTTATTATTTTACAGATGTATAAGCATTAGGTTATACTTGCCTTCTTGGTTAACTTTTTTATTTTTCTTACAGGTGAAGATCATGACAACAACAATCAACAGAAATCCAGCCGCAGCAGCAGCAGCAGCAACAGAGATTAACATGGTTGGGTTGTGTTCTGTAACAGACAAAACAAGACTTTTATATGAATGTATATGTCAGTCTGATCCGCAACAAATGCTACATGAAATATCAGCACTATGAGATGCAATGTTAGTATCACCACTGTCCAACCTGGACATGGTTGACAGAGTTGAGTGATGTTGAGATGTCTCGTCTGGTTGCTGACAGGATTGTTGATCACACAGCTGTAGTTGTTGTTCTCCTGATATTCCACCTCCAGAGGAAGAGAGAGACTGATGCTGAGATCAGACACACTGATGCTGGACAATAAACTGTTTCCTTTGTACCAGGAGAGAGTCACATGACTCACATTCACCACTGAACACAACAGTGAACATGAAGATGATGAACATTGTGAAGAGTCTCTGCTGATGACAGGAGCAGGCACAGGAGCTGTTAGAGAGATATGAAAAGAGATATTAGAGAAGTTCATTGTGGCTGACAGCTGTGTTCAACACTCATATGACATTGGCAACAAATTCACATTTAAAATGGAATTGAAATATCATTACTGAATTACTTTTGAATCAGTTAATGAATTTTATATAGAAATTATATCATTTATTACATAATTTTAATGAAACTAATTTCTAAAATTAAAAGAAACATATGTATGTGTGTTGGTGTGTTACAGGGTTGAAACCAAATACATTTTATGTATTGATTTATAGTTTTACTCTTATCCCAGAGTGAGACTTTCAGTTTTCTTATAGGAAAATCCATCAGAAAAGTATTAATAAACATATCTAAGACTATAAGATGATTTAAACTATATTATTATACTTTTATATACCATTCACATTTTAGATATTATTTTAAATAAAATATTTTACTTTTTTATTCTACATGATCATAAAATGAAAAAGATTAATATTGAAGTTTTAATGTAAATATAACAGAATATTTTCATCATGCTTCATTTCCAGTCGAGCGGTTACTGTCAAATTATGTACACAGTGCTTTTATGTATTACATAGAGCAATATTATTTAAAGTTTAAACCTTTTAAAATGCTTATTTTTCATAAAGTCCTCAGCCAGAATCAATCATTGAAACACCCGCAGATCAAATGTGGTCAACGGGGTGAATTATTATCTACTCACCGTAGACAGAGAGATTGAAGATGTGGAACAGTTTCTCTGTTTTGTCGATGCTTATGTTATAAAGTCCAGAGTCTGTGGTGCTGGTGTTTGTGATGGTCAGAGATCCAGTCTGATCCAGCTTCAGTCTGTCTCTGAATCTCCCGTCAGCATTATCATTATAAACACTGATCTTATTGATTTTTCTGTTGATTTGAGCAATGAGAATTTGTCCAAATCTCCACATTATCTGATCATCTTTCTGTATATCAGTATCATGTGTGTGTAGAGTGACAGAATCTCCCTCCATCACTGACACTGACTTCACTTCATCACCAAACACACCTGAAGAACAAATATCTTTTACTCTTTGAAACTATTTGAATATTTGTCACTTCAGTACAATTACAGACTCTGCACTTAATGTATAATTTCAATGTATAATTCAATAATGTGCAATAAATAAACACTTTGATGTGAGTGGAAGAGAGAAGTGTTAAGATGGACATCATAAACACAAAGATGTATATTGAGTCTGATAAAACATGAAAGTAAATGTTGGAAATAATAAATATCAGAATTATGTTGCTAAAAAAGCTTACCGGCCAGACTCCATGAGCACAAACAGAAGAAAATAAAAGTCTCAACATTTCCCATTTTCTTCAAATAACAACCGACTTGAATTCAGAAAAGTTGACATTTAAACAAAACACAGGAGAAAAGTTCTGTTAAGTTCCTGAAAGCTGAAAGTGACAGAAGAGCTGGAGAGCTGAGCGCTGTCGTGTGTATTGTAGTGGTTGAGTGAAGCTCTGAGGTAAGTGTGAATAAACTGCTCCAGTTACACCTCCCACACAGTCTGTATGTCTTCACACACGGTCTTCACATACTATAGACAGACCGTAGTAATTAAGATTGAAACAATACTGGCTCATGATCCCAGCTCAGCATTTTCACAGGTTTCTGAACATTTGATATTAAATCATTGATGTTACTGACATTCAGTTTATAGCTGATATACAGTAGCAGAGCTTCGAGAAAGAGCTTTACTGTGGCCCGACAGCGAGGAGGTCCTCGATTTGGGTCTCGGCTGAAGAGGCTTTTCTGTGTGGTGCATGTTCTCGTGAATGTTCTTCTGACAGAAGAGAGAAAACAGAAGACAAACTCTTTCTGAGACGTGGTTTAAACAACCACATTTTACATTATTTAAAGAATATGAAGCTCTAATCCAGTTCTTGTGACAAACACCTTCAGCATGAAGGGCATCAGAGGAAGCTGTAAACAGGATGTTAACAGAGACCAGAGACAGGACAAGACGGACGCAAAGAGGAGAAGAGACATATCAGATATTTACTTTTCATCTCGTCTCTGTATAATGCAGAATAAAGCAGTGTTTATAAGTGCTGCGCTGCTTTGTAGTGCTGCCATCTACAGTCAGAGAGTGAAGTTGAATTTTTAGTTGGTCTACAATTTAACAAAGCTAGAGAAACCATTCTGTTTGCTTTCAATTTTGTAATTGTACAGTTCAACTTAAATAAATAAATAAAAATTACTCAATAAACAATCATAGCTTTGACTATTTCTATGGATGCGCATACACATGCTTTGATCTGCAGGTAAACAACACGTGCGTGTGTGTGAGTGTGGTGCTGCTGACACAGAATACACCTGCACTGATCCTTGTTTATGTTCAGAGGAAAGCAAATGCTTCTTGGTACTCACCAAAATGTCGCAGAGATGACGCAGGATGACGCAGAGAACATTTTTTGAATGAAGTCATTATTTTATTTTTCTTGCACACAAAATGTATTCTAATAGGTTCACAACATTAGTGTTGAACCACGGATGTCACATGGACTATGTTGTCAGTGTTCTTGATACATTTCTGGTCCTTGATCGTGGTAGGACCCTTTCTGTCTATGTAGGGTCAGAAAGCTCTCGGATTTCATCAAAAATATCTTTATTTGTTTTCCAAAGATAAATCCGGTTTGGAAAGACATGAGGGTGAATAATTAATGACATATTTTCATTTTTGGGTTGACTAGCCCTTTAATATGATTTATTTTCCATTTAATAATTTATTTCATATTTCATTTGACTCAAAAAAGCAATAAGAAATGTCCACTAACTTACAACTAAATATTCTAACAAATATAAGCACACAACTCAAATGAAGTGAACTGAATCTTAACCAAGGCTTACAACAAACGTTTAAAAAAATACCGTCACATTATTCTGTGTGAAAAAAAAGGGGGAAAGCAATATCACTAGAATGTTAGATTAAATTAATAAGCCTTTGATCTTGCAACTTATTTTACAAAAAAACTAACAAGAAATACTCTCATACAAATATTATTGACAGTCTGATTGATCAGTGCGTTTGTAAGTCACTACTCCTTGTAAAGCTGCTTTAAAAAAAAAAGGAATTTTGAAAAGTGCTACAAATACAACTGAAGTGGAAAAAATACTAATTACTTAATTTAAAATGTAATGTCTCCACTCGTTCAAGAACATCTCCACTCTTTTGAGTATCTGATTAATCACATGGAGTTGTATTCTTTCTTCTCTTCTGTTGAAGACTTCTGGATCTGATGTCATAAATCAACACAGCAACAGTAGCCACGCCCACCAGAGCAGAGAGAGCCAATCGGATCGCAGCTTCAGTAAAACCACAGCAGAGGATACAGACTTCTGAGAGAAGAAATGAATGTTATTAAAAAAGATATACGGCCCCCTGAAAGGCATTTTGTACATTTTAGAGTTAAATGCACTGGATTGATGCATTTTCAGTGTGAAGAACAGCAGACACTGAGCTGCTCGTGTGCAGTGTGCCCTTCACTTTGATACTCCCAGCGTGAGAGATTACATACTTCTTTAAATAAACTACTCTAACATTGACAGATGCTTTGCTAAACCAATGTCATAAAACACATAATTCATTATGGAAAGTTTAAAAGTATTTGCCAGATGAATGTGGACAGATTCTCATGCCACCAGAGTCTATTAATGGAAAACACTGATATAGTTGTACTGCCACAGACATCCTTGCTCATAGCTGGCAGAGTTCAGTGTTGAGATGTTGAGTCTGGTTTCTGATGGGATTGTTCACCATCCAGACACTCCAATCAGGGGCGTAGCACCAAATTCTGGGCCCTGTATACTCTCAATGTCAGTGGGCCCCCTACACATGCCATTGTACGATGCGGGTTAGCAAAATTAAAATTCCATTTTGAATGATTAATTTTTTTATTATTATTTGAATATAAACAAGTATAAATAGTGTTTAAATCTATTTGGCCTACTTGTGCTCAAATAAGTTTAAACTTTAGGCTACATCGGGTTTGTGTATTAACATTTTGATCCATGATACTGATGCAAGTTTTAAATTAAAAACATGTATTTTTGAACAGGAGAACATGAGACAACTGTGCCCTCAGAAACCAATCAAATAAGCTAAGCTTGCCATAATGAAAAAAAAAAGTCAACTATAAAAAAATAAATAAAAGTCAAATGAGATGTCATCTACATCCCAGTAAATGCCCACTCACAAGTCTTTTTTGTTTGCGAAATCAGTGATGAGATCTGTAAAGTCCAACTGTTTGGCCAATTGGCTTTCAATTGACAGAATGGCGAGGCTGTTTAGTCTATCCTGTAACATACACCTAATTTGAATCCTTCGCATCATCACTTTGCCCTTTTGAACTGTCTATCAATTTCGGACAAAGCCCCTTATCTCAATGAAATGATCACTGACAATAACCTTGACATTTTTCTTCTCACTGAAACTTGGCAAGTTCCTGAAGATTTTTTACAGCTAAATCTACTTACGCCAGATGGATATAATTATCTGTCCAGACAGCGACCCCATGGTAAAGGGGGTGGTCTCGCTATCATCCATCGTGATAACCTCCGTATCAAGCAACTTGACTTTCACAACACCAATACATTTGAGTACATGGTTTTGAAGGCTGACTCTCTCATAATTATTTTGCTCTATCGACCTCCTAAGGTCCTGTCTAACTTCTTTTCTGAACTCAGTGAACTGTTGACCCTTGTCTGCTCATTGTCATTTCCCATTCTACTGCTTGGTGATTTCAATATTCATGTTGATGCTGTTTGCTCTAACTCCAACCAGTTATTTTCTATTTTTGATTGTTTTAATCTAATTCAGCATGTTAATTTTCCTACTCATACCCGTGGTCATACCCTTGATTTGCTTTGTACATCAATGGCCAATATCTCTTCCATCACCTCTACTGACACTGGTATTTCTGATCATAAATTTCTTGATTTTAACTTCAGCCTGCCTATGCATAAGAATTGTTCTACAACTGTCATATCTTACCGCAATCTCAAAGCTGTTGATACTGCATTATTTTGTACCTCCGTTTCCTCTTCTAATCTCTCTAATGTCTTTGATATCTCCTCACCCTCACTGATACTATCCAACTATAACTCCATAATCTCGGATATCTTAGATAAGCATGCTCCTGTCAAGACCAGAAGTGTCCCTTCCACACATTCGTCTCCTTGGTACACTCCTGAGCTCCGTATCTTAAAGGCCACTGGCAGACGGCTTGAGCGTTACTATAGGAAAACTGGCCTGACTGTTCACCATTTGGCATTCATCGAACATATCAAGATTTATAAATCGGCCCTGAGTTTGGCTCGTTCCAGTTTTGTATCTGCTATAATCAATAAATCAAGCAACAGGCCAAAAGCATTATTCAACACAATAAATAAACTTACCAAACCTCCATCTCATGTTGCTCTAGCTTCTGATGAACTTTGCACTTCATTCTTGGCTCACATGCTAGAAAAGACTGATGCCGTAAACCAGTGCCTCTTTAATGATGCCACTAACGTTAGTTATCTGCTGAATCAACCTGGTCAATCCCTGCCTTTTTTCTCTCTGTCTACTCCTTCTTCTGTCTCTGAGTTAATCTTGAAATCCAACCCTTCATCTTGTCATCTTGACCCTGCTCCTACTACTCTACTGAAACTACTCTACTGAATCAATGCTTCTCTTACCTCTGCTTCATTTCCTCTG
Source organism: Carassius auratus (assembly GCF_003368295.1). Lineage (NCBI taxonomy): Eukaryota > Metazoa > Chordata > Actinopteri > Cypriniformes > Cyprinidae > Carassius > Carassius auratus. The sequence goes on from NW_020528776.1 coordinate 719,488, forward strand.
TCACTCAAAACTGCAGCTGTTACCCCTGTTCTCAAGAAACCCAACCTTGATCCCTCAGTTTTATCTAATTATCGTCCAATTTCAAATCTCCCCTTCATAGCTAAATTACTGGAAAGTACTGTTGCCTCCCAGCTTCAGTCTTTTCTAGTTGAAAATAATCTTTTTGATCCTTTTCAATCTGGTTTTCGCCCTATGCATAGTACTGAAACTGCACTAGTTAAGGTACTGAATGATCTACTTCTCTCTGGTGATTCTGGTTCTCTGTCTATGCTTTTGCTGCTCGACCTCAGCTCTGCCTTCGATACCGTCTCCCATCAACTACTCATTTCGCGCCTTTCGGATGTGGGTATTTCTGGTGCTGCTCTTTCCTGGTTCTCCTCTTATCTCTCTGACAGACTGTTTTACATTTCACTTCAGAATTTTCGCTCACCCACTGTCCCCTTGAAGCAAGGTGTCCCTCAGGGATCCGTTCTTGGGCCATTATTATTTATTATTTATATAATACCTCTTGGTCAGATCCTCCGCTGTCATGGTTTTAATTATCATTTTGTACGCTGACGACATTCAATTATATACTACCTGTACATCAACTTTATCTTTCACAACTGACAAAATCTCTGCCTGTGTACATGAAATAAAAGATTGGCTTCATTCAAATTTTCTAAAACTTAACATGGACAAAACCGAGATTATTTTCACTGGACCTTCATCACTCACTAATAAAATTCCTACTAACTTCACCTGTGAGATCGCCGGCTCTCTTATCAAACCATCTAGTACTGTTAAAAATCTTGGTGTAATTTTTGATTCCGCTCTATCTTTCCACTCTCACATTAATTCCATCACTAAATTGGCATTCTTTCATCTACGTCATATCGCTCAGCTGTGTCCCTTCATCAGTATCTCAGATGCTGAAACTGTCATCCATGCATTTGTCACCTTACGTCTTGATAACTGCAATGCACTTTTCATTGGCCTACCAGCTAGCTCCATTTCCAAATTACAATACATTCAAAACTCTGCTGCCAGACTACTCACCCACACCAAGCGTTCTGCACATATTTCCCCAATTCTGCATGATCTTCACTGGCTTCCTGTGGCTTACCGTATTAAATTCAAAATTCTCCTTCTCGCTTTTAAGTCTCTGCATGGCCTTGCTCCCCCCTACCTCTGTAACCTGCTTCTCCCCTACACCCCAACTCGCTCTTTACGATCCGCTGAATCCAGCCTTCTCGTTGTCCCTCGGCATCGCCTTGCTTCAATGGGGGGCAGATCATTCAGTGTTGTTGCGCCCAAAATGTGGAACTCTTTCCCCCCATCACTCCGTTTTGTTAACACTATCTCTGAATTCAAATCCATGCTCAAAACACACCTATTTTCTGAATGTTATAGGTCTTAGTGAGTTCCTGTTCCTGTTCCTGTTTGTTTGTTTGTTTGTTTGTTTCTGTTTTGGACTAATATTGGTTATGACCCCTGCTTGTTTGGTTTCTGATTTTGGATTACCCTATTAAACTCACACTGCACTTGGATCTTCCGTCTCCTGTGTTCCCGTACATGACAACTACTGCTCGGTAGGAATGCTCAAATGGCTCGAACCATCCCTCCCTCCCTCTCTCCCCATTATAAGCATGAACATATTACCATGCACCTTCTGGTTGTCGTCTCTTTGTTTCAGATTACTAATACTTTCAGGTCTTATCAAGGGTTTTCAAGGGTTTATTTTACAGATATATACTCCAGGGTAAATTGTAAATTGTAATACTCTGCCAACTATTGGCCTGTCATACATAATACATATTTTTTCAGTTTTCACTGGTTTTCACAAATGTTTTTTGTGTATATGTAAAACTTTTTAAAGCGATTAAGCGATGCAATAAACAGCTAAGAACAAGGACAAGAAACTTCAACAACGATCTGACAAACACAAGACGAAAGACAGGGCAATAAATAGGGAGCAGGCAATGAATGCCAGCTTTCGCTGATTGAACAATTAACGGTGATGCCCACTTGAAATGATCAGTGCAGCCAAGAGACACACATAACTCCACCCACATAGTAACTAACAGAGATGACGGTTCGACCAACCGTGACAAATACACACTAATTCAATCCAAACTAAAAACAGCCTTACTTCTGCTCATATAACTCTAGCTAAAACCTGGCTTCCCTCCTCTTTTATCCATATCATCTTATTTAATTTCGGTATATGCTATTCAATAATTAAAGATTTAAAACTAAATAAAGAGTATGCTACCTAATTATTCACTTGAGAATTTATACTGTAGGTGATTAATACTTTTCAAACTGAAGAATATATTGAACTATAAATTTCTGCGTTTATCTCTGCCTGCTGGATTTGTTGATATTTCTCAGACTGCTTTCTCCCTACCAACCATCTCGCCTGGCCTTTGACTTCACCAAGGACTTTACAATGCCCAATACTTTTGACTCACATAGTTTTAGGGTGGGTGGTGTTGGTGCGAGAGACCAGGGTTCGAATCCACTGTGAGACACCAATGTGTCCCTGAGCAAGACACTTAACCCAACTAGTTGCTCCAGAGGTGTGTGCCCTCTGACACATATAGCAATTGTAAGTCACTTTGGATAAAAGCGTCAGTTAAATAAATAAATGTAAATGTTCTGAATGGGGGGAAATGGAACAGTCAATATGACCATTCTCAACTGCTTGTCCATTCTATCGAATAAAGCCCCGCCTTCTGAGCCAAAGAGCCAATAGCTAATCTGTCGTTAGAAGCAAAGATGTAGATGCCTCATTAGCAACCATTTCTATGGGCCCTCTATAGTAAGCCATCTACCATATTATAATGGTCAACTTGACAAGTTGACAACATTCACCATAGTAATCACTGAATATTCGAAAGATGCCACTCAGAATGGCTCAATGGCTATGTGAGAACCTACAGAATGGTGAATGCCATCAAGTTGACTGTTCCAAGATGGCAGACGAATCTACATGCTTGGAGCCATAGAATGGTGCATTTAGACAAATCTATGGGTAGAAGTGTCCCGGTTGCTACAGAAACAGTCAACGCTCTGAGACGTGCACTTAGGACTGCACATGGCATTGGCTGATGTAGCCTTAGAAATAAGCTTTTTAAAAGCTACTTGGGCAAAGTAAGCAACATTTATAATTCAGTTGTTTTCAGATTTCATTGGTGATTTGAAATACAAAATTTAAACATAAGCTTAATGAACATTTTCCCATTCAAAGCAGGAGTTGCACTTGCATGCCAGAGAAGCATTTCAAAGATGTCCGCCGAGTGACGACTTGCCTTGAAGGCACTATGACTATGCTCGACTGTCCGCTGTATTCTCCAGTCCAGTGTCTGCCTCATCGGTCGGTGACTGCAGTTTAAGTTTCTTTTCTTTCATTTAATAAATGTTCTCAACTGCCTTTGCTTTTTATTTGTAATGTAATATGCGCCACAGCATAATGGCTGGCCACTGCTCCGGGTGTGTTTTCACAGTTTGTGTGTGTTCACTGCTGTGTGTGCACTTCGGATGGGATAAATGATCGGATGGGCTCCTCCGCGGTGCCTGGTGGTGGCACTGGACGGCCTTTGGCGGACGGCACGACACTCCTCCGCCGCCCGGTGGATGGTGACGGCTCCTCCGGTTTTGGGCAGCCGGCAGGAGTCCCCCATTCCCTGCTCCTCCCCATTCCGGTGGATGGCAGCAGGCTCTGGCCCCTTGGCGAACGGCGCCGACTCCCGGCAACTCGCTCCAGCCCACCGCCTCGAGCGTCCATGGCGGCAATCTTCAGCAGTGCGTCCCTCCTTCTCCCGGGTTTCGGCACCACTGTAATAATAAAATCTCCATAATCATCAGGAAGAAGGAGGCGGAAAACGGCGTACAATCAAACATAATTTTAATAATTCAAAATAAACACAAAACAGCGCATCAGCTCCTCATGGACGACTGATGCACACAAATAAAAAGCAAAACATAAAATAAAGCCCAGGCCTGGTCCTCCCTCGTCCTTCTCTGTCGTCACTCCAGTTTTATATCCTTCCATCTCCTCCGTGGGCCTCGAGACCGGTGGGTCGAACAGGTGTAGCTCATCTCCAATCACTCCACCGGCCTTGCTCCTCCCACGTCCCTCGGCCCCACCCCACTCGTCACAGTCAAATATACTCCTTCTGGTTTCACATAAGTATCTGAGAGTTTTTTTTTTTTTTTTTTTCTCGAGCCTCGCTATTCATGACATAAATGACAGTCTGGCAGTTTTATATGAATTACTAGGTTTAATGTTTGAAACCACAATTATTTTCTCAAATTTAAATGTATTTAAATATTATATATAACTTGAATATTTATAAGATAGAATCATAAAAATAATTTGTTGTTGTTGTTGTTGTTGTTGTTGTTGTTGTCTTATTATTTTGAACACTTGTTCAGTGTTTCCTATTATTTTTTTATTTTTTATTTCCTAGAATCAGCATGGACAGTCAATGGCAGTGGAAGCCATGTAGATGATGGAATATTTCCTAAATGCGGAAGTCTCGCCTGACTGGAATAATGTTTTACATTGTTTTACAGTCTTTTGCGATTCTAGTCAATTTAACATATTTTCTTGAGCCAATAATATAGTGTTAAACCTATGAAAATTATTTTATCCACAAATTAAGATTTTATCCACAAATTGATAAAACATCTTATTATATTAATGCTTTCTTTATTAGTTGAAGAGTTTTTGCAAAAACAGATAACTCTTTATTATTATTATTATTATTATTATTATTATTATTAATTTTCATAAATCATGTTTTTTATTGTGTTACCATATTTTTATTGTATTTCAGATAGGACCAATTTGGCAAGTTACTTGAGTTTATTGAACACAATTTATCTTTGGCCGTATGGTTCTTGCTCCCAAATTAACTGAACATACAAGAGCTCAAACATTAATCCCTCGGAACCATCAGCTTGTAAATACAGTACATGACAATTAAGACACTTAATAAATGTCTTTAAAAGCAAAAAGTGGTAATCGTGTAGATGTGGGACGTGTTTTTTTTGTTTGTTTGTTTTTGTAAGGGAATGATAACCTAGTGTTACATAAACAATGGAGGCAATTTTTTTTTTTTTTTCCAGGGCAGCAACAGAGTTTTGAAACTGTGTTTGTTGACAGATTTTATAAACATGGCCCAGTTCGGCGATGGTTTTTGTACATTATTTGATAGTGGAAGATGAAGCAATCCCAGCAATAAAAGAATCCGGTCATGATTCAGATATGCAGATGGTAAGTGAAACAGCATCAAATGTCTGTGTTTTGACATATATCGTAATAGGCGCAAGTTCTCGGCACTCTTTAGCTCCGCCCTCTAAAGGTGCTCGGCTGTTTTCGGAGAGAATCGGAAACTGTATTTTTCTTTTAGAAATACGATAAAACTAAAGACTATTTGGAGCAATGAACAATGCTATACTACTCTATAGGTACTTAAGATTAACATGACATTGGGTGAAACCGTGTGTGTTGTCACCTTTAATATACTCTATTAATTATTTGGGTAACATACTTAGAAATCCATTGTATACATGAAATATTTTAGTATAAAAAAAAAAAAGCTTGATTATATGATTTTGTGTGGCATTTTTACTATTCAAAGTTTAAACGTTACCTGTGGTCTCTGCACAAATCACTGTGCAAGAACAAGATCTCAGTTACACAATGATTATATGAAGACCAACAATCACCCACAGGCGGTGGTAATAATGTTTAAAAGTTCACAGACTCCAGATCAGTTCAAACAGCAAAAAAAAAAAATCAACAAAAATCAATGGGGACAATAACACATAAGGCAAAACCAGAAAAAAAAAATCTACATCAAATGCAGTTAATAAATTACTAATTCTGCCCCACACATGGCATAGAGCAGTGATCCTCAAATCTGGCTCGCAAGATCCAGTTTCCTGCAGAGTTTAGCTCCGACTCTAATTAAACACACCTGCCTGTGATTTTCTAATGATCCTGAAGACACTGATTAGCAAACTCATGTGTGTTTGATTAGGGTTAGAGCTAAACTTCGCAGGAAAGTGGATCTCGCGAGCCAGATTTGAGGATCACTGGCATAGAGGAAAACAAAGTAATCATGATTTAGCAAATAGTAATCAGCAATTAGTAAAAAGCACGTCTTAGAAAAAAATTTAAATGAAAAAAATAAATAAATAAAACAGCACATTCAAGACGCTGAGACATTATCTCTGTGGCTCTTAATGAAGGCGGATGCATTTTCTCTCCCTCTCATCCCCCTTACCTTCCCTGCTTTGCTCCTCTCGTCCCGTTTTCGTCTATTGTCTTATGAGAGACTCTCTCTGCACTGCTCTCCAAACTAAAAATCATGGATTTGATCAACTGGTCTCTCAACGCAATTGACACCATCTTGGGTTTGGGGGGAATCTGACCAGCCTGCCGGAACTTTCACAGCTAGCTACATGATGGATGCTTGGGAGAGATGGTGGGTCGTGTGTCTGGTGGCTCTTTCCGTGGAGGACATTGAAGATAACTATATATTCAGAACCATGATAACAGGTCTTCTGCTGATTGGAGTAGGCCAGTGGTTCCCAAACCTGTCCTGGCGTACCCCCAACACTGCACGTTTTCTTTGTCTCCCTAATTAAACACATCTGATTCAACTCATCAGCTCATTATCACATGGGTTAATGAGCTGATGAGTTGAATCAGATGTGTTTAATTAGGGAGACAAAGAAAACGTGCAGTGTTGGGGGTACGCCAGGACAGGTTTGGGAACCACTGGAGTAGGCTTTGCCCTGGGTTATTGAAGAATTCAGAAAACGGTGACAGCTGTCAAAGGCTTACAAGGCTGCCCGTCATGATGGAAGCATTGGGCAGAGCGGTCAGCACTGAGACTGAGACTATTAACCGCAATATGGATAACATCACAGAGAGGCTCAAGGCTTTGCAAAGGCCGATTCAGAGACCAGAATGGACTAAGAGAGTAGACGGGTAAATAGAAATGTGGCTACTCGCCCCAAGACCAAACAATCCCAATCTTATCTCTTTCGGCTCCCCTCAACCAGCACTGGCCTTGGCCAAGGCCAATGTTGGGAACAACAACTCCCCCGGAAGAGCTCTGCAGTGAGACGCTCTCGCGTTCCTCCCCCCACTCCACAGACACCTGCTGATTGTTGACTCTGTCTGGGACCTGATCAAGGCTGTCTCCATGGCAACTTGCTGTGTCCCTATGACAATCTGCGGACTGAGGTACCTGGATTTGATGCCGTGTGGCAGCTTTCCATGCCTACAAATACATGAACTTTTACATGCACACATAAGCACATATATACAGATATGCATCCCCCCCCCCCCCCCCTTTTGAAAGCCTTGAGCCTTTGAAAATGTGGCGGAGAAGAAAACGAATAATCCCAGCAACTGTTTGCAGTTCCTTGAACAGTATACTAGGGGGCAGCCAAAGGATCTTGTGCATAGTTGTCAACATATACCTCCAGATCAAGGCTTTCAAAGAGCCAAGAGTCTTCTTGCTCAGCATTTTGGAGATGAATATAAAATTGCATCTGCTTACATGGAAAAAATATTTGACTGGGCACCCGTTAAAGGTGAAGATGTAAAAGGATTACAATCATTCTCTTTGTTTCTCCGAGGATGTTCAAACTTAACAGAACAAGTGATGTACAGGGAGTGCAGAATTATTAGGCAAGTTGTATTTTTGAGGAATAATTTTATTACTGAACAACAACCATGTTCTCAATGATTCCAAAAACTCATTAATATCAAAGCTGAATATTTTTGGAAGTAGTTTTTAGTTTGTTTTTAGTTGTAGCTATTTTAGGAGGATATCTGTGTGTGCAGGTGACTATTACTGTGCATAATTATTAGGCAACTTAACAAAAAACAAATATATACCCATTTCAATTATTTATTTCCAGCAGTGAAACCAATATAACATCTCAACATTCACAAATATACATTTCTGACTAGAGCTGTAGTCAAGTCCGGCTTTGTCGAGTCCAAGTCAAGTCCAAGTCCAGGACTAGTCGAGACCGAGTCAAGACCGAGTCCAAGTCAAGTCCAAGTCCAAAAGTTTCGAGTCCAAGTCCAAGACCGAGTCCAAATGAAAGAAAAAAGGGTCCTCTTCAAGACCACATACTTAACTACTGATAATGTTTGTGATGCGAGAGAAAGCATATCTCCTATTCTAAGAAAATAATTTTACATTATTATTTGTAATGATCAAAAAGCATGTGCAAAGTAACAACTCTGTAGGACAGGGGTCTCCAAACTACATCCTGGATGGCCAATGTCCTGAAAAGTTTAGCTCCAACTGGCCTTAAAACACCTGGAAGATTAGTGTGTCTAGTAAGAGCTTGATTAGGTTCAAGTGTGTATAATTAGGGTTAAAGCTAACAGGGGCGTTAAACAAGATCCTGGGCCCTATGCATAGGCAGTCCTGATGGGCCCCCATGGCCCCCACCCATGAAAATATCCAGGTAAAAAATATATATTTCAGATTCATACTTTTCAAGGGCCCTCTCTTCCTTTGGGGCCTTGCTAATGAGTACTGGTTTTACCCCCAGTCCGACCCTGGGAGCTAAACTTGGATAAAAGAACAAAGTTTGGAACTGTAAGGTCAAATAATTTTTATGTACTTTATTTTTTGTTGACATTATATCTGTGGTCAAAAATGTATATGACAGATGCCTTGGCACAGTGCACAGACACACGCAAAGCTCGGGATATGACAAATGCGCGCAGCAAGGCTAGAAGGGATACGTTTGGCTCTACTGGACATGCGCACATAAATACAGCGAAATTTTTGTCATACTATACTAGTGCTTGCATAGACTAGTCGAGCACTGTCGGAAACAATCGACTACTCCAGCATGCATTAACCATAATGAATACAAAGTGATTGCAAGTACCACGTGAATTTTAGAATTACAATATTGCGTGGAGCTGTTACTATATGACCTTATTTATGTTGCATGTAAAAATAAAATATGTAATGTAATAATTAGGGTTGTGCCTGAAGCAGAATACCTTATTCGGAATGGCACGGATAATGGCTTAAAAAACGAATAACGCTCAAGGAATAATTCTGCCTGAATACTCGGCTAAAGCTGACAGAGTCTGGTGTTTGCTAGATAACAGGTGAGCCAGGGCATCAGCGCCAGAAGTGAATGAATGTAAACTTTATGAGTGAAAAGAGCGCAAATCAAACACCGCATTGTTGTCACCTCTCTGTTTATCTCTCAGAAATCAGAGCGTTGCAAGAGTAATTTTACCTATAATAATACATCATAGCTACACGTTATATTATTTGTATATATTTAAAAGGCAAATATTGAAAGCTTAGGCTTCCATGATACGAATGAATGGAATAAGCACAGCGCGCTCGCCAATCAAACAGCCGCGCTGCGCATCTCAGTCTCTCAAAAACCAAATCAGTTCTCTCTCAAGAGTAGGCTAATAATCAGCTTCGATACGGATACATTGTCTACTTGTCCTACATGTTTGCATATTTACCTTTTGCTGGTTTGCGCGGAACACACACATCTGTTTAGTGAAGTTCATTAACATTAAGACTCGCTCAAAGTGTTCTGCGTAATGAGAATGTGTGCATTGAATGGATTCAGTCGTGTTCAAATGATCACTAAACGTTTGTCATGACATGTCATGAAATTAATAATTATTTCAGTTTAACACGACATACTTGTTCAGTGATAACTACGAAAAAATATATAAAAAGTCATAACAGTCTTATCAAGTAACTGTACGATGTTGTATCCGAATGCAGATAGGAAAAAAATTGTGATTGTTACAGATACAAATACTGGCTGTTACATGAAAATGTAAATATGTAATGTCATATATAAAGTTTTTAAAATGTACATATGTACTAATTGTTGCATAAGGCTATACATTAATACGCGTTTATTGATAAAAAAAAAAGGCTATCTAGGTGTAGGTAAAACACAATCTAACAGGTAGAAAATTAAATTAGAAACATCTAAACTTTTCAGGTCGCAGTAAATGCACCACTGGTCATGCACATCCTTTCCCGGAACAATACTGAAAGCTAAGATGGAGAAACAGATGATCATAGTTGTTCAAGGATAGCCATTTTTTAAATGAATCTATTAGCAGAGCTACTGCAAGGGATGTTTAGTGCTGGAAATCCATTTATTCTTTGCTGAAACTTCTGCGTCATCATGGAGAGCGGGTCATGGTTGCCCAGCAACAGCAGACGCCACTGGAGCGCGAGCGCAGATTACAGAGTGCTTTGGAAATAAGGAGAGCGGCGCGCCTAGTGTTTTCCACACGTTTTCAGTCGCGACATCATGCAAATGTGGTTTTGTTTTGAAGGAGACATTTTTTATTTTATTTTTTTGCTGGACTCGGTCGAGACCAACTAGAAGACTTGGCGAGTCCAATGGCCAAGTCCGAGACAAGTCCGAGTGCAAATTCAACGAGTCCGAGACAAGTCCGAGACGACAGAAAAATGTCTCGAGTCCGGACTCGAGTCCAAGACCGGACTCGAGTACTACAGCCCTATTTCTGACATTCAAAAACAAAACAAAAACTAATCAGTGACCAATATAGCCACCTTTCTTTGCAAGGACACTCAAAAGCCTGCCATCCATGGATTCTGTCAGTGTTTTTATCTGTTCACCATCAACATTGCGTGCAGCAGCAACCACAGCCTCCCAGACACTGTTCAGAGAGGTGTACTGTTTTCCCTCCTTGTAAATCTCACATTTCATGATGGACCACAGGTTCTCTATGGGGTTCAGATCAGGTGAACAAGGAGGCCAAGTCATTAGTTTTTCTTCTTTTAGACCCTTTCTTGCCAGCCACGCTGTGGAGTACTTGGACGCGTGTGATGGAGCATTGTCCTGCATGAAAATCATGTTTTTCTTGAAGGATGCAGACTTCTTCCTGTACCACTGCTTGAAGAAGGTGTCTTCCAGAAACTGGCAGTAGGACTGGGAGTTGAGCTTGACTCCATCCTCAACCCGAAAAGGCCCCACAAGCTCATCTTTGATGATAGCAGCCCAAACCAGTACTCCACCTCCACCTTGCTGGCGTCTGAGTCGGACTGGAGCTCTCTGCCCTTTACCGATCCAGCCACGGGCCCATCAAGACTCACTCTCATTTCATCAGTCCATAAAACCTTAGAAAAATCAGTCTTGAGATATTTATTTGCCCAGTCTTGACGTTTCAGCATGTGTGTCTTGTTCAGTGGTGGTCGTTTTTCAGCCTTTCTCACCTTGGCCATGTCTCTGAGTATTGCACACCTTGTGCTTTTGGGCACTCCAGTGATGTTGCAGCTCTGATATATGGCAAAACTGGTGGCAAGTGGCATCTTGGCAGCTGTACGCTTGACTTTTCTCAGTTCACGGGCAGTTATTTTGCGCCTTGGTTTTTCCACACGCTTCTTGCGACCCTGTTGGCTATTTTGAATGAAACGCTTTATTGTTCGATGATCACGCTTCAGAAGCTTGGCAATTTTAAGAGTGCTGCATCCCTCTGCAAGATATCTCACTATTTTTGACTTTTCGGAGCCTGTCAAGTCCTTCTTTTGACCCATTTTGCCAAAGGAAAGGAAGTTGCCTAATAATTATGCACACCTGATATAGGGTGTTGATGTCATTAAACCACACCCCTTCTCATTACTGAGATGCACATCACCTAATATGCTTAATTGGTAGTAAGCTTTCGAGACTATACAGCTTGGAGTAAGACAACATGCATAAAGAGGATGATGTGGTCAAAATACTCATTTGCCTAATAATTCTGCACACAGTGTATATGAGTGAACTGGACTTAATGGGAAAGTGTGGTATATCCCTCATCACGGGATATATATGTATATGTATCATCCTCAGAAGGGCAAGCTAAGAATTGTTTTTGATTGTGCAGCCTCATATAAAGGAACATCGCTCAACAGTCAGCTTTTGCAAGGCCCTGATCTCACCAACAGCCTCATTGGAGTTTTAGTCCGATTTAGGCAGCAGCCTATTGCAATAGTGGCTGATATTCAATCTATGTTTCACCAGGTTCATGTCTCAAATGAGCACATTAACTTTCTCCGCTTTCTCTGGTGGGCAGGTGGTGACACTGCAAAGGCTTTTCAGGAATAACGCATGAAGGTACATCTATTTGGAGCTGCATCATCGCCAAGCTGTGCAAATTATGCCATGAGGAGAACTGCAGATGACAACGCAGAACACCCCCTCCAGAGGTTGTGAGTACAGTGAAAAACAATTTTTATGTTGATGATTGCCTCTGTTCAATGTCCTCAGAAGAAGAAGCTAGGAAAATGATCCAGGATTTAACTGCACTTTGTCAGAAAGGAGGATTCACTCTGTCAAAGTGGGTCAGCAATAGTCGTGCAGTGTTGCGCTCTGTCAGCGAAGGTCACAGAGCCAAAAACTTGATGGAGCTGGATTTGGATACAGATCAACTTCCTGTTGAATGTACATTAGGACTGCAGTGGTACGTTGAGACTGACCAATTTGGATTTAAGGCCTCAGCACAAAAGCAACCACAGACAAGAAGAGGAATTCTTTCAGTGGTCAGCTCCCTCTATGACCCATTGGGTTTCCTTGCTCCATTTAGTATGGTGGCTAAATTGATACTGCAGGAACTCTGTAAAAGAAACTTCGGATGGGACGAAGATATTCCCCATGTTCTCGCTAAGCAATGGGCTGGCTGGTTGGAAGATCTCCATAAGGTGGCAAAGTTCAAGATTGATCGTTGCATTAAGCCTAATGACTTTGGCCATCCTATCACTGTACAGGTTCACCACTTCTCTGATGCCAGTGAGGTTGGGTATGGAGCTGTCTCTTACTTAAGACTGGAAAGGGATAATAATGTGCATGTTGCATTTATGATTGGGAAGGCCAGAGTTGTTCCACTGAAGCAGACAACAATTCCTCGCTTGGAGCTAACAGCTGCAGTCCTCGCTGTTAGAGTAGACCGCATGCTACAGAAGGAGTTGCAACTTAGGCTGGAAAAGTCCGTTTTCTGGACTGACAGCACAACAGTCCTTAAATATACATCAAATGAAAGCCGGCGATTCTATACCTTTGTGGCCAACAGAATTGCAGTCATTAGAGAGGCAACTGATGTTGATCAGTGGAGATATGTGGGGACAAAGGAAAACCCAGCAGATGAAGCATCAAGAGGAATGAGGGCAGAAGATCTCATGAACAGAAGGAGATGGATGATGGGACCTGATTTTCTTTATAAGTCCAAGGATCGGTGGTCTAAATTAAATGTAGATCTTCAGGGGATTCCTGGTGCTGACCCTGAGATCAAAAGGGATTTGACAGTGAATGCTGTTGTTAAAGACACAGACAATGTTATGAGCCATCTGATTCATTACTTTTCATCTTGGAAGAGATTGCAGGTAGCTGTAGCTTGGCTTCTTAAGATCAAGGATACTCTTGTGTTATTGGGACATAGAAGAAAGGAGCTTAATGTCTCTGCTGACCTCAGTATGGACATTACAGGCTGTCATCAACAAGTGGAAAGCCAAATGCAGAGCTTTAAGGATACGCTCAAAGGACAGAGTCTGACACCTCAAGATGTGACCAGGGCAGAGCTGTCAATCATCCGGTATGTACAACACCAACGGTTTAAGGATGAAATTACCTTGCAGTGGAGTGGTTTGGAATCTATCTCCAAGGACAGTCCACTGTACAGATTGGACCCAGTGATGGATGGTGAGATTCTAAGAGTGGGTGGTCGGTTAAGCAAAGCCTCACTGCCAGTGGAATCCAAGCGTCCTGTTATTCTGTCAAAAGATATGCATGTATCAACACTAATTCTGTGCCACATTCATCAGCAAATAGGTCATGCTGGAAGAAATGATATGTTGTCCAGTTTAGTGCGAAAGTATTGGATTAGAAATGCAAACTCTGCTGCTAGAAAGGTTATATCAGATTGTGTTGTTTGCAGACGCAACCGAGGAAGACTCCTTGAACAAAAAATGGCAGACTTACCTGCCGAAAGAGTGTTGCCTGATGAAGCCCCTTTCACTCATGTTAGCATCGATTATTTTGGGCCCATTGAAGTTAAGAGAAGCAGAAGTCTTCTCAAAAGATATGGAGTGCTCTTCACCTGCATGACTAGTCGTGCTGTACACTTGGAAGTAGCATACACATTGGATGCAGACTCCTGTATAAATTCAGTGAGAAGGTTCATCTGCAGACGAGGCCCAGTTTCAACTCTCAGGTCTGACAATGGAACTAACTTTGTTGGGGCCAGCCGTGAGCTCAAGAAAAGTCTGACTGCTCTGGATCATGGTAAAATCCAAAGAGCCTTTCTTCAAGACGGTATAGAATGGAGATTTAACACTCCATCAGCTTCCCATCAGGGTGGCGTTTGGGAGCGCTTGATTCGCTCAGTGAAGAGTGTTCTTACCTCTGTCCTTAAACAGCAGACCCTGGACGATGAAGCACTCCAAACTATTTTTGCGAAGTTGAAGCAATATTGAATGACAGGCCTATTACAAGGGCCTCAGATGATTCAAACGACCTGGAAGCTTTGACGCCGAATCACATTCTGTTGCTTAAAAGTAAACCAATTATGCCACCAGGATTGTTTGACAGAAATTATCTGTATGTCAGAAAAAGATGGAAGCAGATACAGTACATGGCGGAACTCTTCTGGAAGAGATGGATTTCTGAGTACCTGCCATTGATGCAACAGAGACAAAAATGGACAGCACTAAGAAGAAACCTTACACCTGGAGATGTTGTTCTTGTGACAGATGCTACAGCTTCAAGAGGATCTTGGATGATGGGGAAAGTTTTGGATGTCAGATCAGATGTGAATGGGGTTGTGCGCTCTGTCCGACTCCAAATGAAGACCAGCATCTTAGATAGGCCTGTGACGAAGCTGTGCCTGCTGCTGGAGGCGGCAGTGTGATCACATGAACTGACTCTCTCTCTCTTTCTCTTTGTCTGCCTCTTATTCTCTTTCTTTCTCTTTTCTTTGCAGGTGCGGCATGACATCTGTGCGTGATATAGTTAGAATGCACAGTGTGTAGCTCAGTTTTGAGAGTCAGTAATTGTGATAATGCACAATTAGGGGGCGGAGTGTTGCTATGTGGAGTGGAGCTATATTAGTTTGCTTTCAGTAGTGGTAATTCTGTTAATTAATTTGTTTACTATTATGATTTTGCTCATATTAGTAATATATATTATGGTAATATTATTTTGTTTGTTTGTTTAGTTAATTGGTTTTATTTATATGTTTAGTTTTTATTTTTGGTTAGTTTGATAACTACAATGTTTGAGTTAGACACCTGAGGGCAGTAGTGGGCACAGGTAAAGGTAAATATAGGTAGGAAGTAGGAGGTGTCCTGTAGCACCTGGGTGATGGGCATATGGTTTTTACCAGCGTGAGAGATGCTCTATTGTTTGCTCAGTTGGAACAAATAAACCAGCCACAACCCTGAATCCAGCTTAAATTAGATTTATTTCTTGCCTGCGTACATCACATGCCCAGGGTGCTAGAAGTTGTCATTTGAAGGTTTGATTTAAGTTACATTTATTTTTTTTTTGTTTGTTGACAAACGGCCACTACAGTAAACATTTTGCATAATAATTACTATAATAACTCAATATTAACGTTGAAGAACATGATGTACAATTTCGACATGGAAACCTTGTATATATGGTGTCATTACACAATATACTGAACTAGCATATTTGCCAAATTTTAAGATCTTTAAAGTCTATTGAAAGTTTACACAAGTAGATTTTACGTAAAAAAATAATTAAATAAATAAATAAATCTTTAATGGAAAGTAATTTTAAACAAAGTATTAGATTAATCCCGTGTCTGGTATAACGCGCAGAAAAGGCAATATGCATAGATGTAGTAAAAACGTCGTCTCACGAGTGCTGAATGTAGGGCAACAACTACAGCCCTTTCGTGTCTTACATTTATACGTTGTTGCAATGTTGAGAGCACGCAGACGGCGCCGTAGCATTTTGTAAAAATGGAAAGTTGAACAGAATTTGCCACAACGTAGAAGTGATCCCTGGGAATTAGAACGGGTCTGCTGTGGAGAATAATGACACATAACCGGGAGGTGGCGGTAATGCTTTTCGAGCTCCCCCCTCTAAAAGCAGGAAAATAAGACACTGGGATAGGCGGAACTGGGACTACTACGCTGGACGAAGCGACACCAAATAACCTAATATTTAGCCCCGGAGTGCTTTTTGCCTGTAGGATCCCCGCCGGAAACCCCCTGGAAACGCGATTGGGATCGTTTAGAGTAGAAGTTGGGGGTTTGTTGTGACAACATGACAATCACTATCAGCTCGAAACAGAAAGTAGTAGCTTTTTGGCTTTGTTAAATCAGTAAGCCACAATGTCCATTAATTACACCCAGTCGATAGAATTTCTCTGCTGGCCTTTAAGTGACGTTTGTTAACCTTTCGCGCTGTCGCGTGGATGTAGTTGAAACAACGAGTATTAATTATATCCTTCGAAATCAGCTGGAATCTTACACATTATGAAGAGCACGTACGAACTCGTTCTAAGTTTGCTAATAATGTACGGTAAGTTAATTATTATTATTATTTTTTACTTTCGGTTTCATTCCCCTCCCCCAAACCTACTTCTAAACCAACCAATACTAGTGGGGTAATAATTTGGCGGGGGGTCAGAATAGGATAATCTTTCATCAGAGTGTCCTGCAGAGTTTAGCTCCAAACATAATTTAACACCCCTGAACCATCTTATCAAGCTTTTACTAGGTAACGTTATACAGGAAGAGGCAAGTTGGGGCTAGATGTGATCTGGACTCCGGCCCTCAAAGGTCAATTCTGGTGAACCCTGCCTTAAATTAACCATGATTTTTATTACAAATAAAACAAACAAACAAAAATAGTTATACTACAGTTAAAATATGGGAACCACAAATTAACAACGGGTTTGGTACACTAGCCTGTTTAACCACGGAATTGATAGTTAAACTGTGGTTTTACAAATTGATATATATATATATATATATATATATATATATATATATATATATATATATATATATATATATATATATATAAACACACCACACAACCGGGTGTGGTGACTGCCACATTGTTGTGTAGGTTATGATGGGGCGGTGTTAGGGGTGGGCTAAGGGGGCTGGAGCCCCGAATGTTTTCGATAAAGCCCCGAATGTTTTTATTACCACCATGCCATGAATGAGTTTTCATGACCAATAAAGTAATTTATATTAGAATTTAAATAAATAAGTAAATATCTCTCGACTCTCACGTCTACAGTGTTGTCATTCACACCCGACGAAACCCGCCCACTGAGTCTAGTACTTCTGACTGACATGGAAACTGGCCAACCACCGAAGAGCGTTTGTACGATCCAGCCAATGAAATGAGATCTTTTGGAGCCAGGCGGATTGTCGGCGTGTTGTATTTTACTATATCTATTTATTTGACAATTAAAATGGATATTTCAAAATTATATATATAAAAAAGGTAAAACACCCCCAGCCAACACTTGAACGCCAAGATACAACAGCTTCAGGTATCTGTAACTTGTAATCATAGTATTATATTTCTTTTTCGGTTTTTAATTGCGTCTGATTTAACGTTACATTTTGAACATCTGCACAGCACAGTCTTTAGGGGACACACACACACACAGAGAGAGAGAGAGCGGTTATAATGTTTGCTTAGCACAGTCTTCTTTCAGCACAACAATTCAATAAACAAGATAATAAAAAATACATGTTTCGCAAAGGAAATGTTTCCTAACAAAGCATGTTGTTGTGCTCTGCAGCAACAAACAGTGGTGTTTACTGAATAAATTTGCTTGAGTAACTTTTAGCTTACTTTTTTTTCTGAATGAATCATCCGTTTCAAACGAATCCATTTATTAAATAACTGACCGACTCACTCATTAAGGCAGTGGCATGCCGCCACCTAGTGGCAAAGTACCATTCTAATTTTTTTCATAATTTCATATTTCTGTATTACAAATGTTATATTTGATACATTAGCCTCATAAGATTATTTATGCAATTTGTAAGTCCTGTGTAAGTGCTCCTTAAAAAATTTAAGTGTATAGAGCCCTGCGTTTATAATTATACTTGGCTTTAAGTGTACATAAACACAGAGATAAATCCTTTGACCAGATATCTTTGTAGAGTAAGAGTATGTCAGTGCACTGCGTAATGTTTGCTTCTTTTCCCTGTTCTACCAGAACGAGTGTAGCCAGTCAGGCTTGATTGGAAAAGGAAAGAAAACTGAGACAGAGACAAAAAAAAAAAGAAAAAAAAGAAAGTGAGATAGAGACACAACATCAGCATATGTGTCAGGATAAAAGGGATAAACTTTAAATAAAATGTTTTAAATTAGTTTTTTGTTTTTATTGTTTTTGAATATTTTAAACAAGGTAAATCTGTCTGATTTATTAAAATAAAAAGTCACATACATGGATTTTTCTGGGCTAAGCCCCGGATCTCCATTCAACCTAGAATCGCCTCTGGTATGAATAGATTAACTCGACCCATGTTGCTTTTGGTGTCTCAGGCAGAATGGAAGATGAACCAAGATGAGACAAGACTAATTGATCATGAATAAATCTTCAACCCCATTACCAGCAGCGTAGTATGAGTTCAATCTCTGAGAAACTGTTTCTGTTTGTTCTGCAGGAGTTTTTGGTGTTGAAACAGAAGAAGTGAAGTCAGTGATGGAGGGAGATTCTGTCACTCTGAACCCTGATCTTTCTAAAATACAAGGAATGGTCCTGCTACTGTGGAGGTTTGGAGAGAAAGGTTCCACCATTGCTCAGATTGATGGAAACAATATCTTATATGAAGATTATGAGGTATTTAAAGGCAGACTGCAGCTGGATCAGACTGGATCTCTCACCATCACAAACGTCAGAACCAGTCACTCTGGACTTTATAAAGCAGAAGTCAGCCACAACACTGGAACCTCATATATTATGTTCAGGGTTACTGTCTATGGTGAGGATATTATTATTATTATTATTATTATTATTATTATTATTAATTTTTTTAATTATTAGATGTTTTCAAAATTTCTTTTTATGCATTACTCTAAAAGCGATAGTTCACCCATAAATTAAAATTAGATGTTTATCTGCTTACCCCCAGTGCATCCAAGATGTATGTGATTAAATTATGAATCAATCAATAGATGGCAATGGTAACAAAATCTATGAGAATAAAAAAAAAAACATGCACAGCTAAATCTAAATTAAACCCTGCGTCAGTGCATCAACATCAAATTTTCATTTTTGGGTGAACTATCCCTTTAATTATAAGGATTCAAACTGCTGTTGTTCTGAATATCATCACAGGTGCGATTGAGCTGCAGGTGATCATGTGACTGACATTCAGAACAACAGCACGATGAAAAGTGCTAGAAAGAAATTTTATACAGAGGGGCTTACATTGATACAGTACACAGACATATATTTTGAGTTTCATTCCTTCAGGAACATTATTGAAACCATTAAAAGTGAGTTTGCTGGGCTTGATGTATAGAGAAGAGATTGTAATTCTATATTTTGAACACAAAAAAGTTCCTCTGTCATATAAAATTAGATGCCTCATGTCCAACTCAATTAGTAATCCAGCTGTAACTGTTCTTCTTTTTAATCTGACCCTATTTTTACTTTGACTTTTATTAATCTGCAAATTCCTTATGTAGTAACCATAATATGAACTAATCGACTGTAAAGCTTCATATTAGTGCCAGTAACATTGTTCAGTATATTTATCTTCTGTCTGTGACTCCTGTAGCATCTCCATCTGTTATTGCTGGGGCTGAAACTGAATTGAAGCTCATGTCAGTGAAGGAGGGAGATCCTGTCATTCTTCAGACTGATGTTCCTCAACTAACCGGAGATGAGCTGATAGTGTGGAGGTTTGGGGATGAAGGAAAACTCATAGCTAAACATGATATAGAGGCCAAGAGCTCATCATTATATGATGAAACTGATGAGAGATTCAGAGACAGACTGAAGTTGGATCAGACTGGATCTCTGACCATCACAAACACCAGAATCACAGACTCTGGAGAATATAAAGTGAAGATCAACAGCAACAAACAGACCTTATACAAGAGATTCACTGTTACTGTCAGTGGTGAGTAACTCAAGACTTTTGAAGTAATGATTGTTTATCAGCTGTCTGTGAATAATTCAGATGTTGTGATTTTGAAGGATCAGACCACAAGAAAATTCAACCTTCCTTTAAAATAGAAAAGCTTCAGTGTATAAATACATTATACACTAACTTTCAGAACTCAAAACATAGGCTATAATAGTGTTAGTTATATATCAGAGTCACACTTCACACTAATGACTGTCTCTGTTTATCATTACAGAACCAGGTCTGTCTGGAGGTGTTGTAGCAGTGATTATTGTTGGTGTTGTTGGTCTTCTGCTGCTAACTGCAGCTGTTGGTGTTTTTTTTAATCGCCGCAAGAAAACTGAACTAAATAATCAAAAGTGTAAGTATTACAGATGATACAGCAAGAAAGAGAAAAATGAACTATGTTGCCTGACAGTAGATATAAATGTTAAATTTCACAAACTGCACATTTAGCTTTCATAGTAGTACGACTTAACTAGTTCACAAGTCATATGGAGATTTATTGTACATTTCTGGTGTCTCAAATATAATTTTTTATCTTTCTGAATGTCTACTTTCACTGCATGGAAAAGAACTGCATGAAGACTCTTTAATAGGGATGTAATGGTACGTGTATCATGTATCGTGTACAGTACGTTTCACGGGCAAACTTCAAATGGAAGTGATCATCCCTATCACCTTGGAGTGGAGACTAGTTTGGAATGACTCCCAAGGTGATGGGGAAGATCATTTCCATTTGGAATTTTCCTGTGACTTGTATGGTACACGATACACGTACAGTTACACCCCTACTCTTTGATATCTAGCCATACAGGTTTGGAAGAAGATGGTGATTAAATAATGACATATGTTTAGTAATTTGATTCGTTTTATCTCAGTGTTTCTGTCTTTTTGATCTGTTCATTAACATATATTCTCTTAATTTCTCTGTCTATGTGCTCCTTTGACATGAAGCAAAAATCTCTGAAACACTAAATGAAACATGTAAGTATTACAGTTGATAGAGCCAGAAAAGTGAATATGTGTACATTCAGAAAAAAAAAAGGTACAAGAAGTTGTTACGGGGGCGATACTTTTTCAGAAGGCACATTTTTATACCTAATCTTTCCATACTGATACATGAAAGGTTCATATTAGTACCTAAAGTTCATTGTCAGTAGTTTTATATTATAAATGTTCTCCTTCTATTTGATTTAGTGTAATAGTTAATGAATTGTGTGCTTGTCCAGTATTGAGCTGTATGACAGTGATATCTTTGAATTAAATTCTGAATATTTGTTTAAACTACTGAATTTCCAACAACTACATTTAGATCTGTGTTTGATTGTCTTTTTGTATTATTAGGCGTTGAGCATTAATCATTTTCACTGTCTGTTGTGTTGTACTATTGAAGCTTACAGAAATAGATAATTTCAGCAGCAGTTGACAAAGTCATAGTCCTTTGCTCTGTTATCTTGAGTTTTATCTGGTGTGTGACTTACAAATACATTTATTTGTTATCCATCTTTGTTTCTATTTCTTTGTTTTGCTGTGACATGAAGCGGTGATCTCTGGAAAACTAAAGCTAATGTGTAAGTATTGCATCTAAAACTGAACAAACAACTGAACTACATATTATTGAGTTATACATATCAGTTTTTTTTTAAATAACTTCTGGTGTTAATGCATGTTTATTTTGTACTATAACTAGTAGTAAAGAGGCAGAGATGATCGGTTCACTTGTGCGTCTCACTGCAGTCTGTCTTGACACATTAAAGAACATCAGAATTACATTAATAGTTTGAATTTTTTGATAAAATTGACAAAATCGGGAAGAATTAGACAGGACAGGAGACTTGCTATAGTTAAATTTTATTCAGTCAATGTTATTTGATTCAAACTTTTAGCCTATTTATTTATTTATTTTCAAAACCTGCATCTGAATAAGTATTTAGATATTTTTACAGACCTATTATTGTAGCTCAGAGGCAAAATGACTGATTATTAATAAAAAAGTCATGCAGATGATGAAAATATTAATAGAAGAATATGACGAATCACATTATTCTCAGTGTTTCCGATGTTTATCTGTTCATTCCCTTATGATCTCCTCATTTCTGTTTCTATGTGCTGCTGTGACGTGAAGCCGAGATCTCCACACAACTAAAGCAAATGAGTAAGTTGAATTTTATAAAAAAACATCATAGATGTGACACTTAACTGAAGTATAAAATATATAAATGAATATTTACTTGTTATGTGATAAGTATTATAATTGACAATTAACAATAAAGACCTTATAGTTAATTTTCGGTAATGCATTTGCTAACATTATCTAACAATGATTAAGACATTTATTTTAGTTGGTTAATACAGTTTTAACAATCTGTTTCTATTGCTGCGGTTACATGAAGCGGAGGACTGTGAAAAAGAATTGTGTAAGTATTAAAACTGATACAACAAGAGTTTTATTGTGCAAAAATAGTTCTTAAATGTACAATGACAACAAAGTTGGTAACAGTATATTTTGTTTACATTAATGTCACTACATTTAGAAGAGAAAATTTATATTTTTACTCTGACCATTCACGTTACTTTGTTCAATGTTATGTTTAGGGTGGTTAAATGTTGCTACAGTAACAGACTGGAGTGCCATGTGCTACAATTTACACTATGTACTTATACACTATTTTTATATTAATTTTGTTTTTAGTAATCAGAGTTGAATAGCCCCTCCCCCTCTGCTATGTAGTTAAAGCTGTGAATGAGTGCTTGAAGTGTCCAGTGAAAGTTATTTTTAAAAGTAATGTTACTATATTGCATTACTCTCTAAAAAAGTAACTGATTACATTACTTTAATACATTTTATGAAAAATTACTGTTACATTATTTTTGCATTGATTTTCTTTTTTTTAATATACAGATATCTATTTTGGCAAATGTAAAAGTGCTTTCTAGTTTTCTAGTTGCGTGTGCTTTTTTTTTTTTTCATTGGCAGTTAATTTAATTCTCTCATTGCGTAGAAAACACAAAAAGTCTCAAGGTTATGCATGTAACCATTGTTCCTCAAGGGAATGAGATGCTGTGTTGAAACCCTATGGGGATTGCCTTTTGCGTGCGACTCATAATATCATGTGCAATCTGTCCAATGGAAGGGCATGACATCACAGGCGGGGTGACATAATGAACAGGAAGTTATAAAAGCACTTGCCGCACAGCTGGCATCAGCTTCAAGTAGAGAAGCAAGCACTGGCAGGGATGCCAGGAGTATGGCATCGAGAGGCAGCATCTCGTTCCCTTGAGGAATCATGGTTACATGCGTAACCTTGAGACGTTCCTCTTCAGGAACTCCAGCTGCGTCGAAACGCTATGGAAAACGAGGTGCCTACGCTGCCAGACTTCCAAATCCCTGCCTTTTGTGTATCCGAAGGGCACAGCTAAGGCAATAGAACAGAAGAGACGGGAGTGGCTCGCATATCTAGATCATAAAATCTAACAAAGGAGTGGGTGTGGACCACCTCGCAGCATTGCAGATGTCCAGCATGGACACACCTGCTACGAAAGGCCTTAGAGGCCGCCATACCCTGTGTAGAATAAGCCTTGACTTCTCCATCTCTCTTTAGAGAAGTAATAACCAGCAGGAAGGCAGTCTTAAGGGTCAAATGTCAATCTGATATATCTTGAATCGGCTCGAATGGTGCTTTACAGATAGCCTCGAATACCACAACCAAGTCCCAGGGGGGAACATGGGAGCGCACTGGAGACCACAGGGCACCGTGGAGGAAATGTGTCACTAGGGGGTGTCTACCCACTATCTGGCCACCTAAGGGGACATGCTTGGCCACAATGGCCACCACATAAACTTTTAAGGTGGAGTGTGTTAACCGTGTAGATAACCTGGCTTGCAGAAACTCCAGAACTGTAAAGACTGGGCAGTTAACAGGGTCAAGCTGGTGATCTCTGCACCATGAGGTGAAGAGTTTCCACCTCTGGGTGTACAGTTTCCTCATTGAGGGAGCTCTGGATTGGAGGATGGTCTCAACCACCTCGGTTGAGAGACTGGATGCTATGACTCTCTCCGGGGCCACACCCACAGTTTTCATAACTCTGGTCGATGTTGAATTATCATGCCCTGCACCTGTGAAAGTAGATCTTTCCTGATCGGAATCTCCCATGGAGAGCCGTCGAGGAGTGAGATCAGATCTGAGAACCATACTCGGCCTGGCCATAACGGGAATAATAATAGAAGACAGACCCCGTTCCAGCATTTTCTCGCTAGAACTCCCGGGATCAGAGCGATCGGGGGAAATCGTACAGATGAAGCCTCGGCCCATCTGTACCATAGCTTCCAGTCCCAGAGGAGCTGGATGAACTAGAAAGAACCAGAGGGGACATTGCGATGTCTCTTGAGTCACAAAGAGGTCCACCTGAGCTTTGCCAAAACTCTCCATATCTGCTTTACCACCTCTGGCTTAAGCTTCTATTCCCCGGGCCTCTGCCCCTGTCTGGACAGTTTGTCTGCTCCTACATTGAGATTGCTAGAAATATGTACTGTTCTGAGTGAGAGGAGTTTGTCCTGGGACCACACAAGGATCTAGTGCGCCAGCTTGTACAGGGATCAGGAATGCAGACCTCCTTGGTGGTTGATGTTTTCGGTGCACACCAACACATGGTGACTTCTCAGGTCTGCAAGGAAATATTTTAATGCTCAATACACAGCTAGCATCTCTAGGCAATTGATATGCCATGTCAGATGGCGACCACTCCACAGACCATTGGCAGGGTGGCCACTCATTACCGCACTCCAGCCGGTGAGGGACATGTCCGTCACTAGCATTACATGGCGACATGGAGCTCCCAGCACCGGGCCCTGATTCACATGTCTAAGGCACAGAGGCATCAATGCGTGACCTTGATATTTCAAAGTGATTTCCCCCTCTGGGAAAATGTCTTGGTCTTGAGCCACCACTGTAGGGATCTCATGTACAGCAGGCCAAAATGTATCACGTTGGACGCAGCTACCATCAGACCCAACGATCTTTGAAACTGTTTGACAGTGAGTGACTGGCCTTCTCTGACTCTCTTGACTGATCGACTCTATACGAGCAAGGGACAGACGTGCCTGCATCGTGGTCAAATTCCACACTACGCCTAGATAAGTGGTCATCTGTAATGGAGAAAGTACACTGTAACAAATTAAACCTGTCTTACTTTAAGTCCAATTGTTAACAAATAATTATTTTTTGGGGTAATCTGAATATAAACAGTTTAATCACAATCAATTCAATAAATGATGTGCAAACCATAATACTTCTGATGATCAAAGCATGTATTACTCAACATATATTCTTCCAGAAACATTGTTAAACCGTACAGCCCACTAAGCACTACAATGAGAGCTACCTGATTGATTTGAATCCAAAAAGGCATATCTGTCCCAGAGTCTTATCAAGGTGCAGATATCCAAATTCCATCAATCAGAGTTCACAACAAAGCAATAGTCCAAAAATGATATTATAATCCCCACGAAAAGGAACAAAAAAAACTGGTTCAGTCTCACCCACGTTCTCTTCTTAAGGATCTCTAGACCCCACCTACAAGGTTCCAGGAAAAGGGAAAAATGATCCACAAACGACCCCATTCCGAGAAAACATCCTTGTTCATTGAGATTTAGGCCTCAATTCCTCAATCCAAGTATTCCTCCAAACACTGTCCCGATATATCTTACAACCATTGGCGCTGGCCCTCGTCAGAGCAAGCCACTTTCCAGCATGTTTGTTTGCCCGCCTCTCCAAGCTCCTCTATAACTCCATGTGCCATCACCCCTTAAAAAACTCAAAATGGCCACCCCCTTTCTTCCTTCAGCTGGTCCTTTTAGAATAAAAGTCCCTCATATTCCAACTCAATATATCCCCTTTTCCCATCCACAAAACAAATAATATAGACACATGTAAATAACCTTAACAAAACAAAACAATTATCACTGCATTATTAGAAATGTTTGAATTGATTTCAACATCTGAAATTGACCTTATTCCTTTATTTTGTGTCACAACACTTTTCTTGCTGTTCAGTCTCAAACCCAGCTCCCCCATGTAGGTCGCTCTGATGTTCTGATTAAGCTCAAATCAACCAATTATCTATATAATTTAGTATGAGGATGCCCTGCAGTCGCAGCGGAACCAGAGTCACATCTACACACTTCATAAACGTGTGGGGTGATTGTGCAAGGCCGAACGGAAATACTCTATTGGTATGCTTCACCCCCAAAAGCGTGCCTCAGAAACTTCCTGTGTTGTGGAAGAATTTGACATGGAAGTATGCGTTGTTGAGATCTATCATGACAAACCAGTCCTCTGACCTGATTTGAGATACAAAATGTTTGATGCTGAGCATTTTGAACTTCAGCTTCATAACTGATTGATTTAACTGACACAGATCTATGATTGGACACAACTCCCCATCCTTCTTTGGAACTATGAAATACCGGGTTTAAAATCTGGATTGCCTGTCTTGTGGAGGGACCATCTTGATGGCCTCCGTCCTTAATAGGGTATTTAATATTTGTTCCATAACCAGATCATGCTCGGGACCGAAACAGAAAGTGTCAATCCCTCTCCCTGGGGGGAAGAAACTGCAGAGCGTACTTCCGCGCTGGGCGCTGGATCTGGCAGATGAGGAAGGAGATAGGGACTCAACTGTCTCCATTCCCTTTAACAGATCCACCTGCATACCCCACACTTGCAATTGCCTTTCTTCCTCAGCAGAATGCTGGCGAAGGCTCCCTTCGGGAGAGAGCCCTTCGGGATCGAATCTTCCACATTGGCATTTGTTCTTAATGCGGATAAAATTGGTAAAATAACTCTGAATGCATTACTTCACAAGTTACATTTAAAAAAAACTAATCAATAATGTAAAAAATTGTTACTGCAATGCGATACCCCCAAAACTATGTCTACCATTGCACTTTTTTTTTCAACATTCCAATTATTATTATTATTTTTTTTATTTTTTTTTATTAAGTGTATCTGATATTTAAAGTGCAGTTTATTTTTAATATGTTATTATTATTTTTTTATTTTTAGTCATAGTTCAATAAGAAACTAGCCGGTTAACATACAACATTACTATAAGTTAAGATGTGACATACTGTTTTATTAATACAGTTATTTACATGATTAAGTGATTATTGAAGTACCAAAGGATCACATTATCTTCATGTTCATTTGTTTCTATGTACTGCTGTGACACATGAAGCTGAGATATCTGGACACCATCAAACATGTAAGTATTACAGCTGATATAACCAGAGAAAAATAAGCTTTATTGTGCCACAGTAGTCTAAATGTATAATATGATTTTTCATCATCAGTAATTATATATTATAAATGTTCTAAATATAAGTTTACATGACATGGTAAATGCTGTGGAAGTACTGTTCACATTCATTTACATTAATGATGGCCTCAACTTATGTTTACACATACACCTTTACTGTAATTCTGATTTTCTGAACTCTGTCCTTCAATCTATCAGTATTGATCTAATCTAATACAACACACCTGAACAATCTGATCAAGGTCTTCAGGATTACTAGAAAGCTACAGGCATGTAAGTTTGATCAGGGTTTGAGCAGGAGAGTAGGTTTCGAGGAACAGAGTTGAGAAACCATGCTGTAATTGTTAGTGATCATAAATATAAAATCAAACAGATGATGAAGTGGTTATAAGAAGCATGTTTATCTGTTCTTTCACTTATAATTTCCTCATTTCTGTTCCTATGTGATGCTGTGACATAAAGTGAAGATCTCTGAAAATCTAAAGGAAATGTGTAAGTTTTACAGCTCATACAGACAGAAAAATAAACTTTATTGTGCTACAGTTTAAATAGATAATACAGTCTTGTTCAAAATAATAGCAGTACAATGTGACTAACCAGAATAATCAAGGTTTTTAGTATATTTTTTATTGCTACGTGGCAAACAAGTTACCAGTAGGTTCAGTAGATTGTCAGAAAACAAACAAGACCCAGCATTCATGATATGCACGCTCTTAAGGCTGTGCAATTGGGCAATTAGTTGAAAGGGGTGTGTTCAAAAAAATAGCAGTGTCTACCTTTGACTGTACAAACTCAAAACTATTTTGTACAAACATTTTTTTTTCTGGGATTTAGCAATCCTTTGAATCACTAAACTAATATTTAGTTGTATGACCACAGTTTTTTAAAACTGCTTGACATCTGTGTGGCATGGAGTCAACCAACTTGTGGCACCTCTCAGCTGTTATTCCACTCCATGATTCTTTAACAACATTCCACAATTCATTCACATTTCTTGGTTTTGCTTCAGAAACAGCATTTTTGATATCACCCCACAAGTTCTCAATTGGATTAAGGTCTGGAGATTGGGCTGGCCACTCCATAACATTAATTTTGTTGGTTTGGAACCAAGACTTTGCCCGTTTACTAGTGTGTTTTGGGTCATTGTCTTGTTGAAACAACCATTTCAAGGGCATGTCCTCTTCAGCATAGGGCAACATGACCTCTTCAAGTATTTTAACATATGCAAACTGATCCATGATCCCTGGTATGCGATAAATAGGCCCAACACCATAGTAGGAGAAACATGCCCATATCATGATGCTTGCACCTCCATGCTTCACTGTCTTCACTGTGTACTGTGGCTTGAATTCAGAGTTTGGGGGTCGTCTCACAAACTGCCTGTGGCCCTTGGACCCAAAAAGAACAATTTTACTCTCATCAGTCCACAAAATGTTCCTCCATTTCTCTTTAGGCCAGTTGATGTGTTCTTTGGCAAATTGTAACCTCTTCTGCACATGCCTTTTTTTTAACAGAGGGACTTTGCGGGGGATTCGTGAAAATAGATTAGCTTCACACAGACGTCTTCTAACTGTCACAGTACTTACAGGTAACTCCAGACTGTCTTTGATCATCCTGGAGGTGATCATTGGCTGAGCCTTTGCCATTCTGGTTATTCTTCTATCCATTTTGATGGTTGTCTTCCGTTTTCTTCCACGTCTCTCTGGTTTTGCTCTCCATTTTAAGGCATTGGAGATCATTTTAGCTGAACAGCCTATCATTTTTTGCACCTCTTTATAGGTTTTCCCCTCTCTAATCAACTTTTTAATCAAAGTACGCTGTTCTTCTGAACAATGTCTTGAACGACCCATTTTCCTCAGCTTTCAAATGCATGTTCAACAAGTGTTGGCTTCATCCTTAAATAGGGGCCACCTGATTCACACCTGTTTCTTCACAAAATTGATGACCTCAGTGATTGAATGCCACACTGCTATTTTTTTGAACACACCCCTTTCAACTAATTCAACTAAATGCCCAATTGCACAGCCTTAAGAGCGTGCATATCATGAATGCTGGGTCTCATTTGTTTTCTGAGAATCTACTGAACCTACTGGTAACTTGTTTGCCACGTAGCAATAAAAAAATATACGAAAAACCTTGATTATTCTGGTTAGTCACATTGTACTGCTATTATTTTGAACAAGACTGTATTTCATTATATTTTACTATTAATTCTGCTTGTGTTTGATTTAGTGCAATCATACATGAAATGTTTGATGGTCCAGTAGTTTCTGTCATGTTCATCTGATAACCTTATTTATATCCTCATTTCTCTTTGTCTATATGCTACTGTGACGTGAAGTGGATATATCTGAACAACTAAAGCAAATGTGTAAGTACTACAGCTGAAGCAGCAGGAGAAAATGAGATTTATTGTGCTACAATAGCAAATAAATATACAATATCGTTTTTTTTTTTACTTTTGTTTGATTTAGCATGGTATTGAGTATTGAGCTGCATGACATTAATATACTGGTCACTGTTAGGATTGGTTAATGTCATTGCATTGGAAAATGTGTCCCTCACTATTGCATAAGTGTTACAAAACCACAATTTCCACAAAAAATTGATTAAATTGTTAACTCACGGCTTGTGATGCAGCTGCTGCTTCATCTTTCAACGGAGTTTCTTACAAGCTCTCCATAACACTGGCTCATTTACGAATCAAAATGGACAGAAGAAGCATAATCCTTCGATGCAATCCAGGATGTCATTGAAAATTTACCATTTACTTGTTCCTGATTTTGGGATCTTTTTTTATGTCTACAGAGACACAAACAAGCTGTTAAAACAGGACGCATGCGTCAAAGTGAACGTTCATTGTTGACGTCTCGGTGATTACAATTAGTTCCATTTTCCTTTTTGCCACTGTTGCTGTTTTTTCAGCTAAAACTTTCCACACTGCAATTGCTTCAGCCACAGCTTTGTTTCTTTTGACTGAGTAGATGCTAGAATGAGTTGAATTGCATTTTGATTGATGACCGTGGTCTTCATAAGGAACCTGTTGAGTCCAAGTTCAATCCAACATCATACCAAGGTTCTTCTTCTCTTCATCTGCTGCTAGCCTACTCATTTTATCTTTGTGCTCCTCTAACAATGAATCCCCAAAATGATACACATTCTTCAGTTCTGTGTCACAAGTGTTCAGGAGGTTTGGTGGCTCCTGCCATTTCTATAAAGAATCACTCTTCAAGTCTGGGGGGATAGACTTTGTACTTTTACACAGGATTTCCTTCAAGGCGTGTTCCTACATTTTGTCGTTCTTTATCTTTTCTTGGCTTCCTGCAAGCAGACTGGAGGTCACAATTTAATATAACGTTAAAGGAAGAGGCCCATTATGTTTGCTGTTTGCAATAAACGGAATGTCTGTACATTCCATTCATGCAGCCCTCGACACACACAGACAGATACATGCTTATAGCAGTAGATTGTATTTACATGGTATATTAATTACATACATTTGTTAGTGTTTAAGCAATGAAGAGGTTACTCTAGAATAGCAAGAGTGTTAAACAGATACACTTACAGAAAGGGAGGGATATTTACAAGTTTTAAAGATGTTAAATAATTGGTTTTAATGACCTATAAGCATCTGTAAAGCGGTATCATTTTCATTTTTGGGTGAACTAGTCCTTTAATAGTGTTTCTGTCATGTTTCTCTGTTCATTCACTTCAAATCTCCTCATTTCTGTTTCTATCTGCTGCTGTGACATCAAGCGAAGGACTGTGAAAAAAAATTGTGTAAGTATTAAAACTGATATACAGAGACAAATTAGCTTTTGTGCTACAATTTACAGTATAGCTGTCCATGTACAGTATATATGAAAATGCTTAGGCATTTACTGTTTCTGTAAAAAAATTATAATAATAATAAGGTCAGAGAAATGGAACTGTTCATTCACTCATATCTTCTTGTTTCTGTTTCTATGTGCTGCTGTCACATGAAGCCCAGATCTCTGAACGACTGAAGCAAATGTGTAAGTATTGCATCTGATACAACGAGAGAAAAATGCTAAAGTATAGAGTTATTGTAGCCCTAATATAAAAATGTCATGGATGTGATGCATCAACTGATGTTAAAATGTATATAAATTAACATCAACCAATAAGTGCTGTGGATGTCTGTTGTTAAGTCATGCAGATGATGAAGTGATGATTAGAAGCACATTAAGAGTCATACAGCATCTTCTCAATGTTTTTGTTCATCTGATCACTCACTAATTCTGTGTTTCTGTGTGCAGCTCTGACAAAGAAAGGGGAGACCTCTGAACAGGAAACACGTAAGTATTACAACTGATACAGCAAAATGAGTTAAATAAGAGAAGTTAAACAAGAATTAGACCGTGCTGTGTAAAGTGTAAAAACAGTAGTCAGATCATTACAGCCCTTTGCAGGCATTTGATATAATACATAATGTTACATTAGTTATGATTATATTGTTTTATTACATTATGTATTTGTCCTATTTTGTTCGATAAAACCATATGATTATTTGATTTGGACATTACCATTATTATTGCCATATTGCTATTATTTTTAGGTCATTTTGAAATCTATTGTTTGATTAATTTGTCTGAAAATTATCAAAAAAGAACAAAAAAAAAAAAAATGATTACTCAATTACCATAGAAAAAAAGGTTAGTTATAGCTGTAACATTAGTGTACTTAAATTATACTTTTACTATGATACATTATTCCGGACCATTTATTTAAATGTGTGAGTAAAACATCTGGAATTGCTAGTGATGTCTCACATAGACAAACCTTTGAGCATGAACATAAAAAACATAGGTTGTTTATTCAAGATCGGCATGCTAATGCTAATAAAAAAAACAGGTGAATCAAACACATATCTGATGTGAATAGCTTGGGGATGCTAATTTCCACACATGACAACTGTTAACTGATAACATTAGAACATTAAATATATATATATATAAAAAAAAAAAACAATGAATGAAACAAAACAAAACAAAAACACATACCATGTATTTTATGATGCCTTTTTTACAGCATTGTATCTTCACATAGAATACAGAAGAAGAACAGGCTCTTAACCTGACAGTATGTGTGTTTCCAGGTACTGATGTCACAAAAGAAGATGCGACAAGATCAGAGATGGAGAAAGATGAAAGGGAACAGTTAATTTTTGTTGAACATACTGCTTTAAGTCAAGTGATTGGAGGACCACCTGATGCTGATGGGATAATCAGAGAGAGACAGGGCAAGAGCCTTGTACTCCGTAACACTGGTACTGAACATACTGCAGTTCTTTCCATTTAATATTTTAATGTAACAAGTGTTTCTTCATTTATACACTAGCGTACACTTGCGCTTTAGAAAGCTACATCTTTATCCACCATCTGCTCTATTTATAGAATTCCAAATGTCCAGCTGTACAGTGATAAACAGGAAAATAATATTCAATTCTGCAGTAAAGCAGCTCTAAAAATGATTGAAAAGAAGTTCAAATATTCCGTCATGTTTGCAAAGGTGATTTACATTAACTCCACCCATCAGTGCCTGTTTGGGATGAATGCAAAAAAAAAAAAAAAAAAAACACTTCATCCATAACATCAGTGGCCTTGGGAGTAAGACACAAGACAATAAATGGTCAAGTTGAAAATCATTAAATGCCTCAAAAGATCAATGTGAACTTTACTTTTAAGTTCAGACTTGATGTCCAGATCTTCTTTCTTTAAAATGTCTGATTGACTCTGTGTTTCCTTTTATAATCAACATGAAAAGGAGTGAATGTAGAAACATCTGTTATTAGTGGAACGAGAAACAGAAGAAGAGTTCAGTTTATTGGTATAGACATGCACTTTGCAGTCTCCACTATTATTTTGTTGTTGTTGTTCCATCTCTTTAGTTTTATTTTCTACTATGAAACAGCAGCCAGGGCCGATGTTGCCACCTTGTGGAATAACTGTTTAATCTAAGACCAAGACCATTTGCATGACCAAGACACTAAGGCCCAATCGCAATTCTATTTTATACCCCTTCCCCTACCCCTCCGCCTACCCCTTCCCCTTGTCCCTTAAAACAGAGTGTCAAGGGGTAGGGGAGAAGATATTCCCCTAAGGATTGGGACACCACTACCATGACATCACACGTCATCATCATTCGTCATCTAGCTCTTACAATACACACATATACTGGTGTGCTGTTGTGCATTAGAGCCTTTAATTATCATTCTGTATTAATGAGCTGCTTACTGACACACTTGTCAAAATTCTCTGTGCTGCCCCACAACTTTTATTAAATACAGTTTAAATACTGAATCGCTACATTATATTTTCCAGTGACGAGAGGATACAGTTGCTGTTTTTAAGTAAACTAACTCTAAATAGATCTCTCTCTCTCTCTCTCTCTATTGAATAGGCAATATTTGAGAAAATGTTTTAGCGATTTCTAATTATTGGGGGGATTAGTTTACAGCAGTTATCGCCCTGATCAGACATATGCTGTGCCACTATCATGCAGTCTGTAATATGACGTTAGCAAATATTAGCGATTTTTTGCAAACATTTCTTTGCGTAATATGACCATTAATATGAACTCACAATTGAATGTAACATAAAACAAATGATTACTTGTCGTTAAAATATTTATTTGTGCCAAAAAAGCTTACATTTATGTGTCTTATTGTTCGCTGTAGCAGCCATGTTGCCAAGATAATTCATACCCCTTCGTATGAAGTGTGGTCCCGAAAAATCTTCGTTTTAAGGGCTATCTGGCCCTTCCCCTTACCCCTACCCCTCCAACCAAAAGAAAATCGAGACACCCCTACCCCTTCACGTGAATGCGCGAAACGGAGGGGTGGGGGAAAGGGGAAGGGCTAAGGGGTAGAATTGGGATTGGGCCTAAAAATATTTTTTCTTCTTTTTTAGTTTGGGAGATTTTTTTATTATTCAAGGGTTATGTTTGTTGTGTTGGCCATTGGTGCGATTGTTAAATTATTATTAAATTAATGACAATGTTCACAAACGCATGATTCTATGTATTAAATAAAGCAAATTGAGGCTTAACTGTCTTGCACTGAAATTATGTTCCTGTGGAGACGAGTGGTTGTTGAACAAGCCTACTTTACTGAGTAAAGACTACATCTAAACTCTTCTTTTTTATGTATTCAGAATCTGTCTGTTAGTAAACTTTTTTTTTTTTTTTCAATGCACATGTGATCAAAATCAGAAGTTATTTCTCCACCCCCTGAGTAACGCTATTATCTTGTCAAGGACAGCAGCCCGAATTCAAGGCAAGTTCACTCTTTTTTTGTTTTTTTTGTTTTAGGTCTTCCTGAGAAGATTGTTTTCATAGTTAGACACATAGCCAGCAGCGCTAGCTTTATAGTTGCTGCTATTAAGACTATTAAAAATACAGAAAAAACAAATGAAACTATCCTACTGAAAATGGTGCTGTTACAGTAAGTTATGATCGTTATGTGAACATGTGAAAGATCGTTAAAGCAGTTAACGTTACCTAAAACGATTTAAGAATGATTGTAGACTGCAGCTAACGTGCTCAATGGTATGCTAACGTTATATACACACACATACATACATATACATATATACATATACACACACACACACATATATATATATATATATATATATATATATATATATATATATATATATATGTATATATATATATATATGTATATATGTATATATGTCTATTTTTGTAATGAACCTGACATATCCAGGAGGGGAAAAATAAATGCTAAAAACAACAGCAGGAGAACGAGAAAGAGAGCACCAGGCAAAGAAAATAAAATGAAAAAAAGCATCATCAGTGAATGGGAGAGAAATTGAGGCAGAAGAGGGAAGGAGCAATGTAAAATCAGACTTTTAGAGAGAGAGGGAAAAACAAGCAGTCCAGTAATACTAAGACAGAGAACAACAGAGAGAGCAAAGGTAAGAATCAGTCAGTCAGTCAGAATTGGTTAGTTTTGAGCTACAGAGGTAGTGAGCTAATAATAAGAAACTTTTCAGAATTTGTTGCATTCCTATTTTTTACATTGTATATTTAAATATAATGTTTAAATATGTATTTTTTCCAAATGTATTTTTTTCTCCAGACAGGTGACAAGGTAGATGCAGCAGGGTCTAGGGTCTTACCAGACAAACCAGTGGAGCCAGTGACTGCACCTACCAGTTTACAAATTAAAGAGCTGGGGGCTACTCAGAAAAGAAGAAACGGGAGACGTGTCTCAGATAGAGAGTATTATAAGTCTGTGTTTTAAAAAATGACATTTTTTTGTGATTTATATATAGTCAGTGAATAATTTTTCAATGATTATTAAACTTTATGAATTATTTTTGCGTTTTTTAAATCCTTAAAATGCCTTAATTTTTACAAATATTAAGCCTTAAAGGTAAAATAGTCAACAATTTAATTGATGGGGTCTTAATTATAACAATAAACGTTAGCATGTTATTTCAGCCATACTGAAAGCCATTTTACCTGGCCCACGTGGCCTTTCATGTTTGAAAGAAACTTGTTCCCCATATACATTTTCCTATAAAAAGTGAAGTGACATTCAGCCAAGTATGGTGACCCATACTCAGAATTTGTGCTCTGCATTTAACCCATCCAAAGTGCACACACACAGAGCAGTGAACACACACACACACACACTGTGAGCACACACCCGGAGCAGTGGGCAGCCATTTATGCTGCGGCGCCCGGGGAGCAGTTGGGGGTTCGATGCCTTGCTCAAGGGCACCTAAGTCGTGGTATTGAAGGTGAAGAGAGAACTGTACATGCACTCCCCCCACCCACAATTCCGTCCGGCCCGAGACTAGAACCCACAACCCTTCAATTGGGAGTCCAACCCTCTAACCATTAGGCCACGACTTCCATGTATTGCAAAACCTTTGCATCAAGCTCAATATCTCCAAACTTCTCAGAACGCAGATAGAACCTTATAATTCCAAGGGGACGCTGTGGCAAATGACCCCTTGTACATCAGCAGGAACTGTAATCCAGTCATTATTGTGCAAGTAGTGTGTGATCACCTGTAGTTGTGTGGGATCTTCAATGATATTGTGACAAAATGACCTGAAAGCACACAGGACTCTTTTGTGTTGATCAGGTGAGTTTTCATTTATTTGGGTATATTGGCAATTAAAATTACTTTTGGTTTCAGAAATTAAATTGTACAAATAAAGTGTGAGGATAGCACTGAATAGAACACAGCCTTGCTTCAGCAAAATCACCTCAAACAAGAAACTTCTAACTACAGGCGGAGAACACAATTAACAATGTTCTATACTCTTTAAAAATGGTATTTTAGTTGCACTGCAACAAAATTAAGAGTCATAGATTTCAAATACTTTGATTTATTCAAGGCCATGTAATAAATGCAGAAAAACAATGTTCAAAAAAAGTTTCGGATAGTAAGATTTGTAAATGTTTTTTAAACAAGTCTCTTATGCTCACCAAAACGACATTTATTTAATAAGAAATAGAGTTAAAGCAGTAAAATTATAAAAATTTTAAATAACCGTAAAAAAAAAAAAAAGAAATACTGTTTTACTATGAGGTTTAATTTTCAGCAGCCATTACTCTAGTCTTCTGTGTCATACAATCCAAAATAAATTAAAATCTGTCTTATTTTTTGAAAATTACTCATATTTTCACAGGTTCTGAAAGGGGTGTCCAAACTTTTGAGCCCCACTGTATGTATCTTCTAAAAAGCCTAAAAGTATTTCACTACCAAAGATACCGCCAGTGTACCACCATAGTCCTCAAAGTTTCACTTTATCAGAGTTTGTGTTTGTCCTCAAATTGGACATAAAATACTGTCCCCTAAGTGTAGGCAAAATGTCAGGTCTGTAAAGAGGGTTTTAATTGAAAATAAGTGATATTTGAAAAGTTATATTTGTACTGGAGGCTTCATCTGTAGTGGAGTTATATCTTTCTTTTGTCTCTAGACCATTCATAAAGGGATGTACCCAAAGGGGTGTGTGTGTGTGTGTGGTGCTGATCCAGAAAATGCATGCACTGCTCCTTATTTTACATTCAGAGGAAAGCAAGCACATGCTTTTTAGTACTCTCCAAAATGGTGCTAGGGTGAAGCATTGACCAGAATAATTGTTGTATAAAGTAATTATTTGAGTTATTATTGAATTTGGCATTTGCACACAAAAAGTATTATCATAGCTTCATAAAATTATGGTTGAACCACTGATGTCACATGGACTATTATGTCAATGTTCTTGGTAACTTTCTGTGCCTCAAACGTTATGAGACACTTGATGTCTATGGAAGATCAGAAAGCTCTCTGATTTCATCAAAAACTATATTTATTTGTGTCCTAAGATGACCAAAGGTTTTACAGGTTTGGAGAGACATGAGGGTAAGTAATGACAGAATTTTTTTTTTTTTTTTGTTAACTATCCCTTTAATAAGATTTATTTTCTATTTTATAATTTCATTTGACTCAAAAAAGCAATAAGAAATGAAGTGAAAGTGCCATACAGCATAAGAAATGTCCACTAACTTACAACTAAATATTCTAACAAATATAAGCACACTAATAATTTGAAGTGAACTGAATCTTAACCAAGGCATACAACACGTTTAATAATAGCATCACATTATTCTGTATGATAAAATGTGGAGATCAGTATCACTAGAACATTAAAATAAACTAATAAGTCACAAAACAGGTCAAGCATTGGCAGCTGTGTCTTATTTTACTACATGACCTTATCTGTCAGATGCAATAAAGTTTTTATTCAGATAACTACAGGTGTAAAGATCACTTTCTCATTGAGCGGGAGTCTTTGATCTTGTAACTTGTGCAAAAATACAACAGAATACAAAATAATAATAATAATAATAATAAATACAATCATACAAATATGTCACCCTGGACCACAAAACCAGACATTTTCAAAATTGAGATTTATACACCATTAGAAAGCTGAATCAATATTTTTCTCATTGATGTAGGTTTGTTAGGATCGGACAATATTTGCTAGAGATACAACTTTTTGAAAATCTAGAACCTGAGGGTGCAAAAAAAAAAATCTAAATATTGAGAAAATCACATTTAAAGTTGTCCAAATGAAGTTCTTAGCAATGCATATTACTAATCAAAAATAGTTTTTTACATATTTATGGGAGGATATTTACAAAATATCTTAATGGAAAATAATTTTTACTTAATGTCCTAATGGTTTTTGGCATAAAATAAAAATCATTTTGTTCCACACGATGCATTTTTGCTATTGCTACAAATATACAGCAGTGGCTTAAGACTGGTTTTGTGCTCCAGGGTCACATATATTTATTGACTGTCTGATTAATTTTAGTGCATTTGTAAGGCACTACTCTTTGTAAGGCTGCTTTAGAAAGATCTGCATTATGAAAAGTGCGACAAATACAATTGAAGTGAAAAAAAAGTAGTTACTTAATTAAGTCAAATGTCACCACTTGTTCCAGAACATATCCACTCTTCTGAAGATCTGATTAGTCAGTGTGTGATGCTGATGTCTGCTGTTTCTTCTTCTGTTGAAGACTTCTGGATCTGATGTCATAAACCAATATAGCAACAGTAGCCACGCCCACCAGAGCAGAAAGAGCCAATCGGATCACAGCTTCAGTAGAACCGCAACAGAGGATACAGACTTCTGAGAGAGGAAATGAATGTGATTAAAATATATATACGGCCCCCTGTAAGATATGTTTGTACATTTTAGAGTTAAATGCACTGGATTGATTGACTTTGAGAGCAAACCATTTTCAATATCAAGAACCCCAGACATTGAGCTGCTCGTGTGCACAGTGTGCCCTTCGCTTGGATCCTCCCAGTGTGAGAGACTACATACTTCTTTAATTAAACTGCTTTAATCCATATAACAATTTCACTTTTAATTTAATTTGCAGATGCATCACCAAAGCAATGTGATAAAACAACATTTATGTCATTAAGAAAAGTTTAAAAGTATTTGCCAGTTGGATATAGACAGATTACAGCAGTCTATTAATGTGAAACACTGATATAGTCGTACTACCACAGACATACCTGAACATGTCTGACAGAGTTGAGTGTTGAGATGTGTGGTCTGGTTTCTGATGGGATTGTTCACCACACAGCTGTAGAAATCATCCAGACACTCCAGATGTAAAGAAAGACTTCTGCTGAGATCAGAAACACTGATGCTGGACAATAAACTGTTTCCTTTGTACCAGGAGAGAGTCACATCACTCACATTCTCCAACGAACACATAAATGCACATTTGGACGCCGATGATCCTGATGATGATAATGATGATGACGAAGATGAAGGTTTTTTTTTAGAGTAAATGGTGATGACAGGAATGGGCAGATGACCTTAAAAAATAATGCAGAATATATCTGATACAGAAAGTACCAAAGCCGTGACATAGTGCAATTATATATATATACACACACACACACACACACACACACACATATATATATATATATATTACAAATGTCTTCATTTTTAAGTCACTTTTAAGAAATTTATATTTATTTGTTAACCCTCCATCCTAGAACATTCCTGCATCTCACTCAATCCTATTCCATTATCATTTATAGCACAATTGTTTATACACTTATTTATTTGCCAATTTGTAAATCTCTTTTTTTTCTTTTTTTTTCTTTGTGCTGTTGTCTCTGTGTACTGGAAGCTTATGTCACTAAAACAAATTCCTGGTATGCGTAAGCATACTTGGCAATTCTGATATTATATATAGTCCATGTCACGGACTATTGCAATTCTCTCTTGGCAGGTCTTCCAGGCAGTTTTATCAAACCTTTTCAATTAATCCAGAAGATTCATTTTTAATGAGCCGAAAAGAATACACGTCACGCCTCTGTTTATCTATTTGCACTGGCACCCTCTGCCCATTTATATTGGGGGGCTGAGGTGAAAGTTGTCTCCAGCTACAAATATTTAAGAGTACATATCAATGATGACTTAAAGTGGAAATCCAACTGTAATAGTCTGGTAAAAAAGGCTAATCAAAGGCTGTATTTTCTGAGGAGGCTTAAAAAGGCTGGCTTGGGACCTACAGTTCTATCATCTTTTTATAGGATGTGTGGTGGAGAGCATCCTAACATCTTGTATAACAGTGTGGTATGGAAACTGCTCTGTAACAGACAGGAAGGCCCTACAGCGTGTGGTTAAGACGGCAGAGAAAGTAATCGGTTGTAGTCTCCCTGCAATTGGAGATATATACATCAACAGATGCAAGACTAGGGCTGCAAGTATGATGAAAGACTTATCTCACCCTGCCAATAGACTATTTCTATTTGACCCTCTTCCTTCAGGCAGGAGGCTGCGCAGCATCAGAGCTAGAACATCAAGGTTAAAAAACAGCTTCTATCCCGAAGCCGTGAGACTTTTTAACACTGCCAACTGCAGAATTGATAAACTTGCTGTCCTAAATTAGATTGCACTAACTTTATTAGCATGCTGCAAATTTTTTAGGGGTTTTAGTGTGTGGAGAGACTGTACCCTTAATATGGGCTTGTATTATTATATCTATTGTATTTATTGATGAGTCGTTAGTTATTTATTGTGAATGGTTTTAACCGGACCTCAGTACCTAATTTCTTTTGTTGATTTTGATTGCTTCCAATGTCCTCATTTGTAAGTCTCTTTGGATAAAAGCGTCTGCTAAATGACTAAATGTATCTGTGTATATATATATATATATATATATATATATATATATATATATATATATATATATATATATATATATATATATATATATATATGAGACACTTTATAATAATAATAATACAATAAAATAATAATAATGATATATAATTTTTAGGGCTGTCAAATGATTACAATTTTTAATTGAATTAATCTGAATTTTCAGTGGATTAATCAGGATTAATCACTATTTGCAATTACACCTGAATCCTAACCATTTTTTTTTTCCTGAAATGCATACCAAAAGATAAATAACAGGACACAGATACATCATTTTCATGTATTGATTCATCAACATGTGGTTCTTTTTTTCTGAATTTCAAAAGTTTAACATTTACTTAGATCAAATTTACCTGAGCACTATATCAAACCATGCCATTTAACTACAGATAGTGTAAGAGTTTTAGGTGAACCTGTGGTTAAATATAGCCACATATCTATGAAATAATGCATAGAGAAACTCGAAAGAATGAACTCAGAAACACAAACATGCGCCCTCTACACTCTGGGCACTCTTGTTTTTGGGAGGTGTTCATTTGCTCTGCCGCAATAATTTAGGATCGATATTTTCACGTTCTGAAGGCTTCAAGTGCCAGTAAAACCAAGTAAAAATGCATATGCTTTTCCAAACAGCTGTAATTTTCGCTGCATTGCATCTAGGCGTTCTGCGCATGTGCAGTGTGAAACACAGGACGCTATAACAGGAAGAAGCTCCAGCGTATCAACTACCAAAGCCGTCTCTGTTTATCGAGCTTGGCATGAATGTATTTGAGAGTAACTGGGGCAAAACCTTAAGCTTCTTCGGTGTTTTTGTCGCGGCGCTCGCCGCTGTTTTTTACTATCTTGAGAATTCAGAGATCGACGATACTTTCCAGACCTGAATAATTTGTCACACTGCGCATGCGTGAAATGCGTAAAAAAATTTGACGTAATTAACAACAAACAACTAATTTATGTCGTTAACGCGCTATTTTTGACAGCCCTAATAATTCTATAATAACATTTTCAATAATTATGACAGTGATTATTGTCAAAAGATCTTTACTCACCATACACAGTAAGATTGAAGATGTTGAACAGTGTCTCTGATCTGCTGCTGGTGACTTTATAAAGTCCAGAGTCTGTGGTTCTGGTGTTTGTGATGGTCAGAGATCCAGTCTGATCCAGCTCCAGTCTGTCTTTGAATCTCTCACCAGCAATATCATCATAAACACTGCTCTTATTGTTTTTTCTGTTGATTTGAGCGATGAGAAAGTTGTTTTGTCCAAATTTCCACATTATCAGATCATCTTTCTGTATATCAGTATCATGTGTGTGGAGAATGACAGAATCTCCCTCCATCACTGACACGGATTTCAATTCATCAACACCAAACACACCTGATGAACCAACACATATATTTGTACAGAATTGGCAGATTTACCAGATTTGAACTGCAATAATTTCATTGTATAGACTAATACAATAATGTGTGATAAATTAAACCATTCAATGCCTATTGTGAGAGAAAAAAAATACATCATGAACACAACATTTTAGTAGGCTATATTAGTAAAACTTTAAAGTGAATGCTATAAATGATAACTAAAGTATGCCCATTTGGAAAAATTATAATATGCATGAATTAAGCCATAAAAAAAAAATACTTACCAGCCAGACTCCATGAGCACAAACAGATAAAAATTAAATTCTTAAACATTTTCTTCAAATAACAAGAGACCTGAATTCAGAAAAGTTGACATGTAAACTAAACACAGCAGAAATGTTCTGTTAAGTTCCTGAAAGCTGAAAGTGACAGAAGAGCTGGAGAGCTGAGCGCTGTCGGTGTGTATTGTAGTGGTTGAGTGAAGCTCTGAGGTAAGTGTGAAGAAACTGCTCCAGTTACACCTCCCACACAGTTAAAAATACCTTAGTAGTTAAGTTGAAAAACAATAAAGGCTCATGATCCCATTTCTCCCAGTTCAGCTTTTTAAAGGTTTCTAAACATTTCATATTAAATCATTGACGTTACTGACATTTAGTTTAGAGTTGACAACAAAGAGATGCATTGTGTCCTCACAGCAAGAAGGTCTTAATTTTGGGTCTCGGCTGAGAAGGCTTTTCTGTGTGTTTGGTTTTTCTTGTGGATGTTCTGTATTTAAGTAATTATTAATTAATTATAGTATGTATGCTGTATTAATGTAATTGCAGAAAAGAAAAGAAAAAAAGAAATCAGAAGGGAAACAGTCACACTGTACCTTATTGAATGAAAATTAAGCTCTAAACAAGTTCTGGTCACGAACACCCTCAGCACTGCTCATTTTAAGTAGCCTAAGTCTTCGGCCCATGTTTTTTTTAACTAATTCTTTGCAAACATCTGATATTATTTTATTTTAAAGAAGTAACGGGCAAGCAAATTAAGTCATATGATTTGTAAAGGTGGCATATAGGGTGTCAAAAGTGGTTGTAAACAGGATGTTAACAGAGGCCAGAGACAGGATACTATAAAGACAGATGCAAAGAGAAGAGACGTGTCAGTGAAGAAAATATTTGACAGAAAGAGCAATCAATGTTCTCAATGCTCAAATATTCAAAGAAAATCCTAAATATTAAATTGGATGTAGGAGTTTATGTGATATTATGACTGAAGGAAACTGACTGATCTTCAAAAAAAGTTTTGACAGCCTTTTCTTTTCACCTTGTTAGAAAGATGAACATTTAGACAGGCTACTTAAGAAACCCACCCTCAACCCATCTCTTTTAGAGAACTACAGAAAAGTTACCCTTCTTCCCTTCATTGCAAAAACACTTGAACGAGCTATGTTCAACCAAGTCTCTTCCTTTCTCACACATAACAACCTTCTTGACAGCAACCAATCTGGTTTCAGAAGTGGACATTCAACTGAGACTGCCTTGCTCTCAGCTGTTGAAGCTCTAAGACTGGCAACAGTAGTATTCAAATTTTCAATATTTATCTTGTTTGATATATCTTGACACGGTTAACCACCAGATCCTCCCGTCAACACTTCTGACAAAGGGCATCTCAGGAACTACTCTCCAGTGGTTTGAGTCTTACCTATCAGATAGGTCCTTGAAAGTATCTCGGAGAGGTGAGGTGTGAACGCAGCATAACACAACTGCATTTTATTTTTCCAGGTTTTAGAACATAGTCAGATTCTCATTTAACATAACACTGTCCTTTGAACTGTGGCTTTGTTTAACTTAAGGAAAAATAAATCATAGAACTACTCCTCAATAAGCCTTCTTGGTTTTGAGACTATTAGTCCACTGGCAAATCTCACAGGTAAACTTGGGAGCTCAGTGGGACTGAAATCTCTTTTTCATGTTTAAGTTTCCATTTGT
The DNA here is from genome assembly GCF_003368295.1 of Carassius auratus. Lineage (NCBI taxonomy): Eukaryota > Metazoa > Chordata > Actinopteri > Cypriniformes > Cyprinidae > Carassius > Carassius auratus. Next base: position 764,069 of record NW_020528776.1, read on the forward strand.
TGCTTTTCCTCTGTGTTGTCACAACCCTTATGTTCAGTCAGATTTTGATTTTCCATGTCCTTCCTTGGTGTGTCACTTTGTTCTTTTGATTTCATTAAAAACTTTCTGTTCCTTCTGTACACCTTTCCCTTAGGTGTCTGAACAACATAAGATCTTGGCTGCTCAGAATTTCCAGTAACTTCAGCTGGATTCCATGTGCCCTCATGCCATATTCTTACACTGTCACCAACCTGGAGTTTCTGAAGAGGTTTGGATCGTTGAACAAAATATTCCTTCTGCTTATATTTTGCCTGTTTTCTAACACCTGCTGTACTGGGTTAGTTACTGTGCTAGACTTCAGCAACTCTGATGTCATCGGAAGTCTTGTTCTTAGTCTTCGACCCATCAACAGTTGTGCTGGAGATGCTTCAATATCCTCCATGGGTGTGCTTATCAAGTTTAGCAGAGACAGGTAAGGATCTTTTCCATCAGCCTTGGCCTTCTTTAGCATATTTTTAACAGTCTGTACTCCTCTTTCCGCAATTCCATTCGACTGTGCATGATGGGGGCTTGAGGTTTTGTGCAAGAATTCCAACTCTTTCACAAATACTTGAAATTCACGTGAGCTAAACTGTGGCCCATTGTCTGAAATTACTGTTTCAGGAATTCCATGTCTGGCGAATTGTGCCTTCAGATGGGTGACGACTGTTGTGCATCTTGTATCTCTGTTCTCAGCCACTCGACTTCAATGAACTTGGAGTGATAATCCACTAAGAGTAGATACTTCTATTGGTCAAAGGCAGGGCCGTGCACAGGGGGGTGGCCCGGTGGCCAGAGCCACTGCCCCTCTGCCCTCATCGACTGAGGTGCCCCTTCCCCAACGCTCCGCTCAAAGCATTCCGTTGATTCCGCGAATCCGCTCCAGGTTTTCCCGCTCGCTCCGCACTCCGCAGCATCACTCACAGTATGTGTCTGCGGCGCTTGTGAACACGACATTTCACGAAAGCTGTCACATTAACACGTAGGCTATGCAAGACGGTGGTTGAATCTGCTAACATTTTTTTTTTTGTATTTATGTCGGTAATGTTTTGTGCTCTTGGTCTTCTACTAGTGCTAACAACTTGTACAACATATCCACATTCTAAGAAGCTGCTTGTCTAATCAAATTATAATTGTACTCTCGATCAGATCAGATCTAATACAAATAACTAAATTTTCTGTTGTTGGCACACTTTGTAGACAAGACAACCATAAAAAACAAACAAAAAAACAATGCCTTCACAAAAAAGAAGACAGACAGAGAGAGAAAGAGAGAAGGGAGGCTGCTAAAGGCAGTTCAACGTTGCAAACATGGATTCAAAGCTCCAGCAAGCCAGCAGGTAAATCATCATATAGAACAGTTAGCAGACAGTTTGTCTGTTTAATTATTGTAAGTATATCTCCCATTATAATCACTTGTCTTAGATGAGACTAACACATCGTTTTATAACAAGAAAGATAGACATTAAATTATTTGAATGGAAGAGTAATTATATTACAAGAACATACATTTAATTAGCACTAATGCCTAACAATTGTATTTAAAATATGATTGTAACAGGTTTGTTATTCATTCTCTATATTAAGATGAAAATGCCTCGGAATCAATTCAACGGAGTAAAAGTGAAGGTCTTGGAACTGAGCCAGAGACAGAAAAAGTTCAGAATGAGAAAGAAAGGCAATACAATGAGACAGAGAGGGAAGAGACAGATGCAGAACAGGAAGATATTTTGAGCGTGTACTGTCTTCTTTTTTAATTGTACATTTTGTAATAATTGGAAAATTTGTGTTAACAAGCAACCACCCCCTCAGTGCCCCTTTTTTTGGTTTAGGCCACTGCCCCTCAAAATGTTTGTGCACGGCCCTGGTCAAAGGTAAACAAGTCAACACCTATTTTCTGCCAGGGTCTTTCAGGAACACTGTGTGGATGTAATGGTTCTTTGGTTTGGCGTTTCTGGTATGTGCTGCACACATCACAGTTGTTTAGCAACTCTGTTATGCTTTGTGACATTCCAGGCCAAAATAGCACATCTCTCGCTTTCCGTCTGCAGCTTTCTATGCCAAGATGACATTCATGAATTCGCTTTAGCATATCTGCTCTCATTGATGCTAGAACTTTGAGCCATTCTTCTTTGAAAGAAAAAATCCATCCACAACTGAGATTTCCTCTCTGAAGTTCCAATATCATTGTATTTCTTTTGCTGCTTGGCTCCTCATTTCAGGCCATCCATTTAGCACTGTCTCTGTGAGTTTTGTCAGAATCACATCCTTTTTAGTTTCCTTTAGTTTCTCATTTGACACAGGTAGGTTTGACATTACCATATGCACTTGAGCTTCTATTTCTTTATCAGGAGAGTCGGTCTCAGGTATGCATGCTCTGGATAATGCATCTGCTATATACATCTCCTTACCTGGCTTGTACTGTACGTTCACTTGATATTTTTCTAATCTCATCAACAGTCTCTGTATTCTAGCTGGAGCGCTGCTCAACGGCTTTTTCATTATTGCTTCCAGCTGTTTGTGGTCTGATTGTACGTCTACCTCTCTTTCATAAACGTACTGATGAAAACGCTCTGCTCCAAACACAATCGCCAACATCTCCTTTTCTATTTGCGCATAACGCTGTTCTGTTTCAGTCAATGCATTCGATGCGTAAGCCATTGGATTGTCTTCTTGGAGTAAAACAGCACCCAGCCCTCTTTTAGATGCATCGTCAGAAAGTGTTACTGGCAGACTGACATCGTAGTATCTGAGCTAGGGGGCACCAATGAGCATTGTTTTCAATTTGTTGAATGCGCGCTGATGTTCCTCCTCCCACTGCCAGGCAACATCATCTCTGGTAAGTACACACAAAGGCTCAGTGTGTTGTGACATGTTTGGAATGAACTTTGCAAGGTAAGTGACCATGCCTAGAAATCTCTCCACATCCTTTTTGCATTCTGGAGTGGGAATTTTTCTGACAGCCTCTATTTTGGTCTCATCTGGTTTCAAACCATCCTTTGCAAAGAAGTGATCAAGATATTTGATGTCCTCTAGGCCTATCTTGCATTTCTCCATATTCAGCTTGAACTTCTTGACCCTTGCTCTCTCTAGCACTTGCCTCAGTCTGTAATCATGTTGTGCTTTTGTTTCTCCCCAGATCAAAATATCATCAATGTATGTCTCAACACCTTCAATTCGATCAAAAAGTTGTTTCAACGTCCTGTGGAAAACTTCTGGCGCTGAGTTGACCCCAAAAGGGAGTCAGAGGAATCTGAAGTGATCAAAAAGAGTGTTGAATGTACAAAGGCAAGAGCTGGCCTCATCTAATTTGAGTTGTCAAAAACCTGAACTTGCATCCAACACTGTAAAATATTTTGCTTTTGACAGTCTGCTTGTTATTTCTTCTACTGTTGGTAATTGTTAGTGTTCTCTCATTACCGCTGTGTTGAGATCTCGGGGGTCTAAACATATTCTTAATTTCCAGTTAGACTTTTCCACAATCACTATGGGGTTGATCCACTGTGTGGGCTCTTCAATCCTTTCTGTTATTTTTCAGTTTTTCAATTCGGTTCAATTCTTTTTTTAGGTTTTCTCTCAGGGTCACTGGAATTGTCCTGGGTGGATGAACTTTTGGAATTACATTTTTATCTATTTGGATCGTGTGTTCCAGGCGACATATGCCCTCAAACACATCAGCATACTCTGTGAAAATATCCATCTTTTCACTTTTGCTCAATTCCATCACTCATTGTATGAGCCCCATTTGTTCACATGCATTAATTCCTAATATTGGTTTAGCATCTGATTGAGTTTTTCTTTTTATATTTCACCGTCCAGTTACTCTTTCCTTTCACAGGTATTTTGTCTCCTGTGTATGTTGACAGTTTCACATTTGTGGGTCTGAGTATGTTCTTTTTTCCAATTCTTTGCAGGAGGCTGTACAGGATGAACTGGCTTGTGCACCAGTATCAAGTTTAAATTTGACATGTTTGTGCTCCAGTTTCAAGTCAACTGTCCATTCATCTCTCCCTGTCTGCATTTGCACTGCACCAACGAACAGACTAGGTCTCTGATCTGTGACGTCATCATCAACCGCATGCACTCTTAAAATTACACATCTTAGCAAAGTGATTCATTTTATCACAGTTATTGCATTGTTTGCCATATAGGGGGCAATTGCATGACAGTGTTTCCCACAGAATTAGATTCTATTTGCGGTGGTGTGGTGTTTGGGGACCGGGGACGGGTAATATATATAATGTATTTTTTGTGACAAGTACACATTTCCATTACCAACACAATATATACTATGGTAGTCAATGGGGACCGAGATCTGTTTGGTTACAAACATTCTTCCAAATATCTTCCTTTGTGTTCAGCAGAACAAATAAACTCATACAGGTTTGGAACAACTTGAGGGTGAGTAAACGATGATAGAATTTTCATTTTTGGGTGAACTATCCCTTTAAAGACATTGCTATTGCTACATTGCTATGCCATTGCTACACTTTCTATGCTATGACTGCTCCACAGACTTCTTGTTGCAAATTTTGCTCACACACACACACACACACACACACACACACACACCTGGAGATGGACACACACAAACTCATTAACTTACTGACACACTCAAACATTCAAAAAGACTCACACACACACACACACACACACACACCAAACTGGACCTGGAGATGGGGACACGCACAGACTCTGACACACACACACACACACACACACACACACACACACACCTGGAGATTGAGGTGGACAAAAACCAATACACACCAACCTGGAGATAATAATAATAATATTATGTCTAGTCTGTTGGCTGTAATATATAAATAAACCTACCAACGTCCGTTGCCATGATTTTTGGAATTACTGATCGCGATAGGAAAAAAAAAAAAAAAAAAAAAAAAAAAGGACGTTTTAGTCGCATAACATTGGTTAATTGAAACGCCGTCATTTCGCAATAGTGGTTTATCGATATTTAGAAAAAAACACAAAAGTTTTGCGCGAATCTGTAATGGAAACGCGACAGCGCTTAACATAGACTAACTTCTCAGAGTTATGTTGAGCAACAGTGTTCATTACTAACCATTCAACTCCGGATTGATTCTGGAATCTTCGCTGGGGTAATAAGCATTAAGCATCGGAAACAATCCGTCCTCTAACCTATAACAGTGGTAGGCGCCCTAACTTAAATAATCCTTTTAAAGAAAAAAACCTTCGGGCGCCAGACAGGATTAAACCTGTCAAAAATTAATTTAACCCAGGATAGCAGAAAAATAACCACCTGTTACACAACAAATAATAATAATCCCAGACTAAAGGTCATCAGGATATTTATTCTTTCATATGTTCAAAATCATAACACAGAAAACGAAATGGACAAAAAAATAAAAATAAGAAATGACCACACGGTCCCACTAGTGGCCTCTCTCCGGAATCCGTGCCCTTGCCAGAAACCGACCGCGTCACGCTAATCCACGTTTGCAGATTCGTGTCCACATTCATTCACAAAAATGTCCATAAAAAAATAAAGAAAAAGAGAGAACAAAGAAAACATTGGATGAACATCTCATTCAGTTTCATTAAATCACACACATTAAATCAACAGCATCAATAATTTTAACGGGCAACAACAAATATAAACAAAACACTAAGCACACAGAATGTGCGAATATGAAAGCTTTGTGAATTGGTGCGTGCGTGTGTTGCAGTGTGTGTAATGGCGGCGCAAAGGTACTGACCACGTTTGCAGGTATTGAAGGCACCAATGAGTATCGCGGGTCACCAGACACCAAGATAGGTGGAGAAGCAGTTTTTCCTTGTCTTCAGGACTGCTCATGAAAGTTGATCTGGCAGTGCAATGCTTCAGTCACGCACCAGACATCAAACCCATGAAACAGCTCATTGACACGCAGCCGTCTTTCCACCGTAAACTATCACTCATACGGGTTACCCTCATGTGCAAACAAACGAATGACGCTTCTGATTCAGGTATGACACACTCCCTTTAAATACAACTCCCTTCTGCCGTTAATTGAAGCACTCCACCCAGAAATCACGCTAAAAAGAAAGTGAAAGTAACCAATGTCGTAGAACAGATTCTTTTGTTTGCCACAAACCACTGATCTATATATATTCTATATTATAGATCAGTGCCTCTAACTAACGCATGCTCATGTTTTGATTCAGAACGTGTTCGAAGAGGAGGGGCTATTCGTGTGTGCCTCCGTTGTCAGTTTGTGAGAGGGAGGGAGCAAGCAGCGCGCAGCTCTACAATAAAATACAAGTGTACCCATATTAAATAGTGATATTGTGGCGGGCCGCCACAAATTAATGAATGGGAAACCCTGCATGATGCATGCTCCGTTCCACATCTTTTGCAATTAAAAGTGTTTGCTTTGTCTTTTTCATTCAGTTTGTATTTATTTTGTTGCTCGTTTTTGCATATCTGCTTATGCTTCACTGCATCAACATGCTTGCTTTCACATGCAGAGGCATGTGCGTTCCCAGATAGCATACATATCCGGGCCTCATCTGGGCCAACTATGGCACATCTGGCTCAGTTCTGGCAGCGGCAGAGGTTATATGGGCCATCTCTGGCCCACACACATCAAGCCGGTTTTAGTTGTGGCATGCTGTTTATGGGCCAGATCTGGTCCGTGTGCGACAAACCGGCTTTAATTTGAGTCGTGGCTTGCTGTGTGTGGGCCAGATCTGGCCCGTGTGCGACAAACCGGCTTTAATTTGAGTCGTGGCTCGCTGTGTGTGGGCCAGATCTGGCCCGTGTGCGACAAACCGGCTTTAATTTGAGTCGTGGCTTGCTGTGTGTGGGCCAGATATGGCCTATACCAGGTGACCAGATGTGCCATTTTCTGAAGACACGTCCTGGCAGATCACCTTACTTTACCGGTCAGTGGTTCTAAAACTATTTTGAGTACTGGACGCCCATAATATTTTAGGACACGTAATATAGATACATACACACATTTATTTGACCTAAACGGACCTGTTATGAAGCTGCAATGTTATTCGATTTTTTTTTACATTTTTGTACCATGTCCTCTGGTGTGACACCATGTCCTTTGAACTTTTTCGGAACCATTACAAATTTTTTATGCTTTGTTGTACATTAATATGACACCCCAAATTATATATATATTTTTTTATTAAAAAGTGCATGTTAAGCTACATACCCAGATAGCACAGGTACGTCGCGGGGACGTCTGTGCGATGTATGCTTTTGCATCTGGGAGACGTCGTTTTTAGGGCGTTTGCTCATCTGGAAGACGTCGCATAGAGGTCTTTTTCCGATGTTCCAGCGATCTCCGGGAGACGTATTACAGACGTTTAATATTTGAATGTTACGTCTATTAGACATCTGATTTACATAGCATAGACGTCGTTCTTAATTGTACGATTTTATACGTTCCTTCATATTTCCTTTTATTGATCACAGCTTTAGTTACACTGATTATGCATGCGTCTTCACATATGAGAAAAGTATAATAACTAACCCCAAGTATTTTCCACTCAGAATGAAAGAACACAACATGCTGTTGAATGATTTGTATCCTTTTATTAACAGTGAATGAAAATAAGCAGTCGTTTATGTTATTATTATTATTATTATTATTATTATTTTAATCCTGAACCAACCAAACAAACAACAAAAAATCAAGTTGACTAACAAGGCATTCTCCCTGGGGCCAAGCGGAGATAATCCTTAATGTGTTTTTCAGCCTCTGCTTCAGTTGGCGACGGAAGCACGGGATTCTTCATAGCTGCTCCTGCATGTTAAAAGGTAAAACTTAAATAAGTTTAACAAATAAAACTTTTTTCACTTATTGTTTAATTAAATCCTCAAAATATGTTTTTTTTAAACTGGGCTCTTATGAATTTAGACAATGATAAGCAAACTATAAAAAATGATTGCAACATCCGTCCTTCCCCAAAGCTATAATGTCTGTATCAGTATCAGTTAAATTATTCATTATTCTATTAGTCATGTAAGATAAATGCATGCCGATCCAAACAAATCCATTTAAGAATTATGCATTAACTGCGCAAAATAATGTAAAATAAGACATTTATTTAGTCTTATGTCTGTTTAATTGTTCATATGATCCCGATGCGAGTTACTAGCTGAGAATGATTAGCCTGCCTTAATATTATCTAATTAATATAGATAATTGATGTGCAATTAATGTTTGTCTACTGTTTTTAATGCCACTCAGCGTGATGTAGGCTAATATAACATACAAGTAGAACGTTTCATGTCTGTGCTTTCTGTTTGATTGGTCACTGTTCATTTCCAGTGGTGCTGAAATTCTGCTTCAGTCATAAAAACTTTAAACTGGTACCGGTTTCAGGTTCTTTTAGAGTGACTCCCAGATTAGTGGAGACACAGCCTGAGTTGAATATTAATAATTTTATATTAAGTCTACTTCGAAAACTGGGCTGGTCAGATTCAAGGAATCGACTCTTTTGGAGTCGACTCCTCATCAGTACTGCGCATGTGCTTACAAATCATCACATCGACGCGCACGTGGAAGTGATCGCCGCGGGAAAACTGAGGTACGTAGCTAGATTCATTGTCATTAATATGTGTGGTGTACGTTTGATTTTTATATAAAGTAAATTAAACAGATAAGTATTAGCTTAATATTGACGAATAGTTGTTTCTGTGGTTTAGTCAAGTGGCGGTAACAGCTGATTTTGTGGTTCATCAACAGTTCTTCGTCACAGCCTAACTGTTAATCGTAAAACAAAAGTTAACATTTCTAAAACGCTCTTGTGAGTATGAAACCGCGTTTTACACTGTTAAAACGGCATGTATCTGCTGGTAGGCACATGCATAATATATATTATGTTTTGTAGGCCTAATAATCTGTATGAAAAGCTCACGAGGGGTAATCGTGCTTTAACGAACAACGTATGATTTTAATAATGCATTGATGCATGCATTGATTCATGCTGAAATTAACATTAAGATTAATAAATTATGTAGAAGTATTGTTAATTCTTAGTTCATGTTAACTAATGAACCTTAATTTAAAGTGTTCCCCGTACACTGTACATAGGAAAACATTTTGGACGTAATTTACCTATTAGGAGTGCTCCTATGTTTGTTTTCCTGATCCCTCGCTTTTCTCCCCTACCACACCAGTTTAGTTGTTTGGCTACAGGACCAAACACCTTGGAGCATATTCTCCATATTGTTTTCTTCAGTGTGTGTCCTCCACTGATGGATAAGCTGTTCACCTTAAAAATAAAAACACATTTCAAAACATTATAGACAATGCCCAAACATTATGGTCCTGTTTCACAGACCGAGCTGAGTAGTTACTCACAAATTGTAATCTGTTACTGATTCCAAATTACATTAGAAAATTGTAGTTAGCAATGAAAGCCATTACATTACACGTTTTAAATAATGTAATCAGATGAGTTTGGTCAAAAGTAATCTAAAAGTAGTCTATCAAATTTAAATAGGATATTTAAAGTACCATATGACATAAAAATACAAAGAGTAAGTAAATATATTTTAATTGTTGTTATTTATAGCATGAAATGCATTAAATAATATATTATGTCAAGTTTTCTCAAACTGGTGTTTGTGAATGAACTGTAGGAGGCTTGTGAGTTCAATTAATGAGAAGCTAATAATTATTTAAATCACAAAAAGATTTTAAATTAAAATAAAGCATTTAAAAAAAAAGTTTAATTTGTTTACCTGCATGTCATGTGACCATAACCAGTGTCGCAGAACCAAAGAACATAGAAATGTGACACTTAATTATTAAAAAAAAATATATATATTTTAAAATCTCATGAGTACTTTTAAATAAATATATTAGGTGATCAGACGACAATTTTTTTTTTTGTAAAAATCAATGTGTTGATGCAGATGCTATGTTCTTAAACATTAATAATCGAATGTAGAATAATCTATTACTATATTGTAAATATTTAATCATGTAATCCATAAAAAGTAACTGTAGTCTGATTATGAGTTTTATAAAATGTAATTTTATATAATTACAAGTTCTTTATTTACTAGAATCTGTTTACGTAATCCAGATTGCATGTAATCAGTTACTACTGAGCTCAGAACAGGGATTAGTTTAAATCAGGACTATAGGTCCTAATTTTGCTTTTATAAAAATGCTGCATGTGTGCATCTTGAGATGAAACAATGGCACTGACATATTGTAAAAAATGTTATTGCAAGTTATTTTGAGTTAAGACAGCTCACACATGCATTTTAGTCTGGGACTAGCCTTAAGCCTGGTCTGTGAAACCGGGTATATAATAGATATTATTTACTTCATTGCAACTGTTAAACCTTCAAATGTCAATGATTTTCACCATCTTTTGCATCATTGCTTTCTCTGATAATTTTCTTTCCAGTTTGTCTAGTTCCTCCATGGTTGTGAGAGGAAAGACCTCATCCTCGCTGTCCACCACTGGAGCACTGGAACGGTTGTTTGCTGCAAGGGACTGGACCACTGAAGTCAGATGATTGATCTTCATGTCCAGTTCATTAAGTGCCTCCAGAATTGTCCTCTCAACAGCTGCAACACAGTAAGTTTATCTGGGAGAGTATTTTAATTGAACTATAAGATGTATAATTTTACAAATTAAGCACTTCAATTTAACGTACGTGTACATTGATTAGTGATGCAGCTCCATCGTCTCACACCAGAAGCACCTGCAAGCACATAAAGCTCTTAAATGTGATTAAACTAACACGTCATGAAAAATTGAGTTTCTGAAGATATGGCTACATGCTTAAAGCCTTAGGCTGATGATACACATACTTTTTGAGCAACGATGCTGTCAACAGGCAAAAAAAAAAAAAATTACAAATGACTTACTATTTGTTCTTGGCTGGTGAGTACTTGAGGATCTTTGTTCAGAGATTGTGTTCTCTGATGGATTGTACAGAAAATGTAATGTTAATGAACCTAGTGTTATTAATTTGCAGTGTATGTGTTTACTGCATGTGTTTATGAATGTTCTTTTTACCTTGAAAGTTAGATGGGTGTTCACCCCAAGCCTCTTCTTGCTCATTTTCATTGGACAAGCTCACTGGAACAGCTGGAGTTAAGAAAGGTGAAGTTGGTAAGTTGTATTTGCTACATTGACAGTGCATGACACTGATACAATATGGGCTAGATTTACTAACAGCTTGCACCAGCACAAACCTTCTTTTGGTGTTAAAATAGTACTGTCAGGATTTACTAAAGAGGCGCAGTAAAGTATTAGTGCTGAAAAGATGTGGACAGTTGTTTTTGCGTTTAACCTTGAATATGCATTTGTAGTAGTTTTCCTTTGAGACACAAAATTTATGGGAGGTGAGTATTAAGATGAATAACGCAATGATTTAATAACATTTGTGCTCTTCAAATTATTTGTATTTGCTATATTTTTAATGCCCAAAAAAGGCACTTCTTAAAGCAGGTGGTAATTTGCGCTGCACTTGGTAGATTGCACTGGTTATTGTGGGAATGATCTGGCTTTGTCTGTTCTGTAAAGTTTGCATTGTCAGTAAATTGCACGCATAATTTTCCCTCCCATCGGCAAATTTATGGAATTGTGCTCTAATGCTAATTTGGCCTGTTTAGTAAATCTGGCTCAAGGGCTCCTAAAGGGGTCATATAATGTGATTTCTATTTTTCCTTTTCTTCAGTGTGTTATGTAGGTATTTGTACATGTATAAGATCTACAGAGTTACAAAGCTTAAAGTCTCCCACTAAAGGATTTATTCTATCTAAAAGATAAGGCTGATCCAGACCATGCTAAACGGCTCATTCAAACACGCCCCTACACATCTACGTCAAGATGTGGAAATATTTGCGTAATGCCGCCCAAATGTTCACTCAAAAAAAAAGGTGTGGTTTCACGAACCGCAGTTAGTGTTAAAGCAGTCATGTCAGGGAGACGCTTTGTGTTTCGAAGCAAAAGCTCTTTATGTGGCCTTCCGAAAGTATATGCAATGAGGAATCATTGTTAAGATTTATTTACAACAGAACAGCCCAGATGTTCAAATTTGTACAACACATTTAATGGATGACAGTTTTGTGAACCTAGGAGAGTACAAGGCTGGCTGTGCGCTATTAAAAAAACAAAACAAAAAAAAAGGTAAATTCCGACTTTGCTATGACAATCTTTGCAACGATTGTATAGTAAAATTACAAATAAACTTGAATTGAATCTGGTGCTTATTCTGAATCAGCTACTTTAAGTATGTTTTCTTAATAGTTTAAGTGTTTGCTATTGACTGTTCAAATGCAGAGTTTTGCGCAGCGTAGAGTAACATGTTGTGTGATTACGTGTGTGTGTGAGGGTAACATCACAGCAGAGTAAACAGACTGTCAGAAATCATAGCACATAAGCTGTCTTAACCGTGGCTTGTGTACTGCATCATCACTGTGTCTGTCACGTGACTCTGTTCCCCTTCGGGCTTGAACTGATGGTAAAACGAAGGACATTATTAACAGTCTTGATATTTACTTTGAAAGATGAAGCTTGCAATTATGGAAAGGGGCGTTGCATTTCCGACGAGTGCTTGCGATGTTCGCCCAATAACAATGCATTGGGTCAGTTGGCCATTCAGAGCAGCCTGTGCTTGACGGAAGGAGGGACTTTGTTGAAAATGACGTTTTTGAGAGAGGCGGGACATAGAGGAACTACAATAATGTACAGTATTTGAAAAATGGTTTTTTCAAAATTAAATCATGTCAACATATTCTGTTACACCAAATATACAAAATAATGGTCTTTAAAATAGCATATGACCCCTTTTAGTGATACCCTAGTAATGACTGAAATTGACTTTTTTTATTTTTTTTACTTTGCATTCTTCCTTGTTGTGTGGTTGATGGTCTTTGGTCTTGAGAGAGTCTTAAGGCAGAGAATTTGTTCTCTAATTAGAAAAAGTGAAAAAAACTGTATTAGGTTGTGTTAGGCCATGACTCATTTGCAATTGTGTTTTTGATTTCCTCCATATACTAATGAATGTTTTTTACCTTGAGTGATAGATGGGTGTTCTTCCCAAGTTTCCAGCTGGCGGTCTGAATGAGAGAAGCTCATTGACATTACAAAAGGTACTCATTCTGCTGCTTCAACTGAATTGTGCTCTCTATTTCTTTGTATTTTAGCTTATTTAGCTTTAAATTTTTTGCTTTAAACAAGAGCACATTTTCTATAGTAAACCTAGATGAAATCCTACAGTATTTACCAAAAGTGAGTCATACAACTTACGCTGTGTTCTTTCTTGCTTGGAACTTGAAGGTCTCAGCAAAGAAAATGCATTCTCTGACAGATTGTACATAACATGCTGAATTACCTTATGTGTGTACAGTAATTGTCCTTTTTGTTTTCTTTTACCAAATACTAATTGTTTTTTGTTTTTTTTACCTTGAATGTCAGGTGAGTGTTCACCCCAATGATCTTGTGGCTCATCTGCCTGGGAGAAGCTCATGGGAACATCTGGAGCTGAGAATGATGGAACTGGTAATTTTAAATAATTTTTACATGACACATTCATTTTAATGGCTGGTTTTTATTCATTAAAAGGAATAAAAATATGATCAGAAAATCAACTTGAATAATAAGTTTACAAACTGCATGTCATCTATTTATTCAGCAATCGGAAACTTGACCCACCCTGTTATGGAGTCAGACTTTTGAGTTTTCATAAATGCTGTGAATTTACAGCTTTTACATTGTGTTTACAGTACTCATGTAGAGCCCTGTTACCTTGACAGCTGGGGAAAGTCTCAAAACGGGCCTGGCTCTGGCTTCTCCATGGCCCTTTGGTGGTGATTAACAAATGCTGTTGAAAGAATTGGTATGTAGATGTTATGTCTGCCTCACAAAACAAGATTTTGTACTACACAAAGCCTTATTAAAGCTTGAGATGCTATCACTTCTAATTGGCAAACCAAATGTTTATTATTAAATCATCATTAGTATGTAAATCCTCAAGTTATGAATGTAATGATAGTAGTTCTGTCCAAACTGTTTAAAATAGCAACAGAATTGGGTGAAGCTGAAAAAGAAAAGTGATGTAAACCAACAAATCACGAGAGCCTGTGCTATACATTGATCTTACCATGGCTAAGGAACATTCTTGAGCATGGAACAAAACATTCCACAAATATCAGTTTTCTCAATTTAAAACTCACAATTGCTGAAAGAGTTCACTGCTTTGCTTGTTGTAAGCAGAGGTCGTACAACAGGACCTGAAAAAGAATAGCACTCAGCAGTCACACACTATTATGCCTTAGTCAATTTAACTGTTTTATTGTATTTTTACCTTTTGTCTTGATGTATTTTAGAGGTGCTGGAGGTTTTGGTGCAGGCGGGACTTTTGGTGCGGGCTGGATTTTTTGGTGTAGGTGGATTTTGTCTCTATTCATTTTAACTTTTTTTGTTGGGGGTTTCATGAAGCTCATCATCTGATGAGAATGTTTTCTTTCTAAAGAGCAAAATCAGGGAATTAGATTATTTTACCAAAAATGGATTATATAGGTTAATAAAACTAGCATGTTTTGTCAATTTAAAAAAAAATTCAAAAACAAAAAAAAAAGCAACAAATACAGTTGTAATTTCCCTTTTCCAATTCAAACTCCAAAAAGGGTGCATACTACTTTCTGTGGTCTATATACAGGTTTTCTGACAACCGCTACAATAACCCAGGAAGGTTAGGAAAAGGCCAAAAATATATATAAAAAAGCTCTTCTTACGTGAATGTGGCAAAAAAATTGGCAAAATTGACCCTTTGCAGGAAAGTTTGATTGACATGGCAGGCTGACCAATCATATTGCAAAATCTGTGATTTTAGTCCGACAATTAAACCAGACCGGAGATAAATGACTGGATTAACGTTGGTGGACTAAAATAAATTTTAGTATAGACTTTGTTAAATAGGGGTGCACGGATAATATCGGCCCGATGATTAATGCACATCTCTTCAGTAAAGCTGGTTCTCTAATCAGCGGTAAATTTCATCAGTAGCGTGATTTCACATAGAGCAAGCTTATTACTACACAGAGCCATGGTTCACAGACACAGCTGCGCAAATCCAAGTTCATTATATGCTAGGATTTGCACAGCATGTCTGTGATCAACGGCTCTGTGTAGTAACAGCTGCTCTATGTGAAATCACGCACCTGATGGAATTACAATATTTATGTTTGTTCACATTTGTTTCTTTGTGTGTGCTGTTGCGCTTATAGTTTTGATTTCTCCACGAGTCAGACAGGCTGTACGAGCCTCAACTTATGTGACCTTAACCAGAGTTTACACTGAAAGTAATACAATCAGAGTCATTCTCGCCAAAGTTTCCGTGCTGCCCTAGTTATTGTTTATTCAAATTTTAATGAGGTTAATTGTCCTGTCGGTCAAGTACAATTCTTTCACTTGCCCCTTCACAAAATCCACTTGTCCCGGACAAGCTGAAAAGCGTTAATGTCGAGCCCTGCATTAGAAACTGAACATGGCTGGTTACTAATTGTGAGTGAAAAGGTAGGGCTGAATTCAAGATTATAAGTAAATAAATTTATCTGTTACTCACATAAACTTTCTATAGTTTCAGAAGACTGAATATTACTGTTTGTTGAAATTACTTTTCAATGTATCTTTTTAAAGTGAAATATGTATTTTTACAACTTACTTGTGAATTCTTTTTATAGAATTTTCAGATTCTGAGATGTCAGAAGTGTAGCATGCCCTTTTCCATTTTTTGGAAATGTTGTCAAATGATGCTGAAATTATCAAAGTATGTGAACTTAATTCATGAAAACCTTAAGCTGTGGAATATCATGTATTAGTAATTTTGTCATCTGTTTTAATGTTTATTTAAAGTGTATTTTAACTTGCTTACCCGACTCATGTAGAATTCTGGCCTGATGCTTGGTCCAACCCTTATCTGGCTGTGGTGCCTCCATCAACCTGACGCTCTTTAGTAACCGGTCCAAGTCTTTGTATGGAGGCCACCATGAGTGGCCATCTGAGTACCAGGACTTTGCTACAGGACCGGTA